>NW_028262291.1:9067500-9267500 GCF_047370975.1 Nipponia nippon | reverse complement strand
AGAATCCCCCAACTCCAAAGCTGTAATATCAGCTGACAGCAATAGAATTAGAACTTGCATCATGTCTTAACATTATATTCACAAAATCTTACCCTTCAGATCAGAATATAGCATGATTAAAAGTGAAAACAAATGGCTCCATGCCTAATCTATTGTGCATAGTATTAGCATTTTTATTAGTTTTGTAGCTATGGTGATCTCCCGATACTTGATATGATATCAAAAGTTTTGTTTGTAGTTGTGCTTCATGAATTAGTGGTACAACATCTATCAGTAAGGAAACAATTTTGAAAACTTGGGTGAAAGAAGCAAGTTTCTTAATGTGCTTTTGGGAGAGTCTGACTTCACCAATTCTAAATTCTTTGGCTAAAAAAAAATAGTGTGGTTTTTTTTATCCTGATGCTTTACTTACAACACCCCCTGCCTCCCCCCAAAAAACAAACCAAACCAAAAAACCACCCAGCAACCTAGGCCTAAACTGTGTCTAAAATGTAAGCAGATTGGCTGCACAATGCCTGATTCATGTTGGCACATTGACACAACAGATTTGTTGCCTGAAGGGGTACATGTTTGTACATGGGTCTTCAGACTTTTATTCAGTGCCTCTTCAGAAGTCCTTCAAACATACACATTTTGACAGTGACAAAAGAACTGATATAAGTATTTCATATTGAACAGTTCAGTATTAGTCATATGTTTTAAGATGGAAGACAAAAACAAACCTGATTTTTCTGTTTTTAGCAAAACCATTATTTCGGTAACTTAGAATAACTTTTGTGGTGGGGCAGCTAAGCAGGGAATCAATCTATTATCCATGACCAAGCAGCTTAAATTTGATCTATGTTAGGGTTTTATTTAGACAACAGCAGAAAAAGTGGTGAGCCCTGATTTGTGGTTGTTATGGCCCCGTGATACAGACCAGGTCTCTGTTCTTCCTGCAGGAATTCCTTCCTAAGGGTTCTGTGGCAGTGGCCAGGTCAGTCATAACTCCTGTGCTCTACCCCTACCTCTTTAATTCTTAGTACGGAAACACACGTGGGGTGTCTCTGGAAAGGGATAGCATTATGTATTCTAGCGGACTGGTGGAAATTCAGCCTCAAGTACTAAAAAACATAATCTGGAAAGTACAGCTGGAATATGTACAGTTGTCATCTTTTTGTAAATCAAATGCTGACTAAGTATCGTAATCATCTCTGATGTCACTAACAAACACGCTTTGTCCCTACAGAGACACGTGGGTCTTACGTTAGCGTAACTCCTTGCTTCACAACAGTTGATGTAGCTAGCTTAGAGTACAACGTTTTGATACTTGATCTTGTGGGAACAGAACCAAAAAGTTTTCTTATTAAAATTCAGAAGCAGAAGCCATGGATATTACCTTCAGGTCATAATTTCAGGCCAGTCTGAAGGTCTTTAAAATTGAGCCTGTCTTGTAATTGTTTTAAATCTTGAGGTAGGTAGTGTTACACTCTTTCACGGCCTGATGCATTAGTTGCAATACCTTCATGCCAGTGCAGGGCAGTAGCTCTGGAAAAAAACCAACTGTACTACTACCTTTTTCATGCTCATCACAGCCTTTGTTTAAAACTAAAACCAAGCCAAAAATAAAGAGGCAAAACAAATGAATGTGGTGAATTATTGATAAAGCTGTTTGTCTTTTACAATATTGCACACTAGTTTAAAATGAAAATATTTTTAATTGCATAATGGCTATAACTAGTAGTTTTACTCTTTGCAAAAAGAATTTACTTCCACATTTGCAAGTTTTGCAGTTTGAATATTCTCTTAAAGGTAAAACTGGAGAGGAAAACCACGTTTTTATTTTGCAGAAACAAGTTCTAGGAATGGATGAAGACTTTAAAACGCAGGCTCTTGACTCTGCTCTTCAAAGTCCGTCAGAGACATTACTTTCCATTCGACTGTTAGACTTTAAAACAAGTTTATTGGAGGCAATAGAAGAACTGCGTATAAGAAGGGTAAATGTGTTTATATTGTTTTTTATTGTTTCTTTGTCTTATTTCTGTCTCCTTTTCTGTAATCACAGAAGAATGCTGCATAAGTGTGGGTAAGCTTCATGCTGTATGATAAGTAGTTCACCAACCAGGATTTTTTTTTTTTTTAAGTGTCATAGGTTTAGGCAGTGTCTGTATTAGAAATGTCGCTGTAGACAGCACAAAGACAGCAGGGTTGCATGGGAGCAAATTTGGCTTTCCTATAATAATGTACAAAGTTGCTACAGTTGGTCACCAGGCTATTGACAAAAATGATCTACATTAAATTTTTGTATTTCATGGTAGTTCTTCTCTTTAAGAGCAGCCTTTGATAAGAAAAGGAAAGAAAGAATCCAAGTCATTGCCAAGTCCATCAGTCTTTCTCATTTAATAGATTGATTTACCATTTGCAAAAAAAAAAGCAGTAATTTTGACTTATTTTTGCCTGTTTACTTGTGCTTTTCAGAATTACCTAAGAGGTCAAATAGCTACTGTCATAACCAAATCCACTTTATTTCACCATTTTTAAATTGCTAAACTATTAAGCTAGAGCCCTACAATAATAGCATGTGAGTTTTGGGGGTGTGTGTTTTGTTTTTGAAATATGAATTGAATAATCTCATAGTACTAAGATAAAATTGTTTCTGCGCTGTTGAAGACAGCTATATTTTGCTGTGATTAATTTTTCAGTTATATTTTTCCGTGGCTACTTTTTCAGGTGTGTGTCTGTAAACATTTGTTTCTATTTCTCCCCTTAGTGTTTCTTAACTGTTGTATTTTTGAAAGACCTAAAGTATATCTTTCTGCATTTGATGAATTTGACCTGTTCAAAAGATGTGTATTATTACTTTAAAAATATTAGTATTGATGATGGGCTTGATTTATGTTTATTTTGATCTAAGTTAAATGCTCTAATCCTCTCTTTAAAAAACCGTAAACAGAAGAATGACTGCCATAAAAAAGAAATCCAAGAAAAAAGCTGCATGATTCTACTTTCTTGGTGCAGTATTGTTGAAATTCACCGTGGTCTGGTCCGTAGACTGTCGTTACAATGGTAGTGTTTAGTGTAGTCTAACTATTTTTGTGTTAAAAAGTAAAGTCTGAGGAATTTAACTTTTATAATAATTATTGGAGTGTACTTTTTCTTTATAAGAACTGTTAGCTGAATTCCATTTACATTGTTAACTCAACTTTGCCTTTTAATGCACTTGGTCAGAGCCTACAATGTTTAATTTAGAGTGCCATGGAGTTTCTTCTTTGGGGATTTTTTGGTGTTGTCTCTCTTGTATCTACTATACTATGAGAATAAGCGACTGTGATTTTTATAAGAGGTTGACTCAGGAGGGTGAGTATTTTTTTCGCTTAAAGGTGATTTTAGTTTCAAAATTGATGCTAACGCCAAGAGCCAATTCCGTAGTTAAGACGTGGCCCTCAATTTCTAAAACATCTGAGCCTTCCTTCATCCTAAAAAAATAAAAAATTACCTGTTTGTAGTTACAAATTTAAGTAATTTAAGTTAAAAAAAAGAAGTTAATCATTTTACAGATAGTCAATTTGAAATCTTAAAATATCCCTGCATGCGTTTTTGTTGTTTGCTTTGCTTTAACAATCAAATCGGGACTGCTTGCTTAGTATGTTTGAAAATGGGAATAGAAAACATTAATATTTTGAACAAGCAACAGTTATAAAATAATATAGCCATGCATAATGCCATTAATTTTTAGTTTTTTTAAGTAGGACTCTGTATGGATGTTTTTGCTTAAAAAAATGATGCTACGAAATCCTCTCCTGATTTTTGCTATGAATCTCTTACAAATCCAACCAGCACAGGGTTATTCTGTAAATTTATAATCGGTCCCGAGAAAGAGATAATGCATAGACCAAAATACGGCACTAACTCAGAGAATTACAGTGTTTGTCTTGCACCATGGTCGTTTCTCCATGGACAAGAACGAAACACACCAATTTAAACCATATCATCTGCTAACTAAGAAAGTCAAGTTATAGTTAAAGCTCTGCTGGTTTCTTACTGCTTTTGCCACTTCTTTTCTAAGTTGCTTGTGAGGCTGACAGTAGACTGATAGCCGGATGGAGGCAGTATAGCCAAGTATAGTGGATTTTACTCTTAATTTTGTCTTTGACCTGTGGCTTGACCTTAGATGAGATATTTTACCTCTGTTTGCTTCTGTTTCTCTTCCCATTGTTGGTCTTGCTTGTCACTTAGACAGGAGTCTCTTCAGAACAGGAACTATCATGTATTTTTGAATTTAATAAACTGCCTTGAATGGTTGGTTCTCTGCAGTATAAATTCAAATTGATAAAAATAAATTTGCAGATTACATTATCTGTGCAAAGTTAGACAGATAAAAATTAAACTCAAAACAATTAAGTATTAAAATATTTTGAGACTTGATACAATCCATACTATTTTAAAGTAGAAATTTCATTTTTCTGAATATACTTATTTAAATAAATGCATTATTTCCAAGCGTCTGCCTGTTTTTTCACTTTTCTTGGTTAAACATATAGCTGTAGTTAAACTCTTAAAATAAAAATAATTTAGAGGAGTTGCCCATAATTCTTTTTTCTTTAATTGACTGTTCATCTGTTTTACAGATGAAATCCCAGTTAATGGTAGCGGTGCATGTTTATTCTGGAGAATACATTGCTTAAATTATTATATTGATACAGCTTCACTGTATTCCTTTAGGTGTTCATAGAGTCTTTGTTCTTAATATGAACTGACTTAGTATGAATATGTATGTAATTAGAAGCTACAAAAAATATTACTCTTCCCCCTGCCCTCCAGGGATTACTTCACACTCCAATAGTTTGAATGTCCTTCTATTTTTTTGCCAGTTTAGCTTTCCCACTCATCAAGCCCTGATCAGCCCAGCGATTCTTTTGTGGTGGATATCCCATTCACTTTGTTCCAAAATCTGCCAGCCTTGTTCTGCAGGCAGCTGAGCTCATTTTGTTGAGTAATATGAGACAATCCTTTTCTTAAGGGATAAATATGATCGATTTTGACAGTATCAAGTTGCGGCATAGTAGGTCAAATGGGAAGTCTTTAATGCTTCCTGAAGTACAATGCATATAGGACAACTGACATTAGGTTTAAAGATAATGATGACAAGGACAAAAAAGCACCTATGTTGTGTATTGAAATATTTTCTTTCTTGTACTAGATACAGAAAAACATCCTTAGCCAGAAAAGCTTGTAAACATAAGAAATCAAGGAAATTCTTCCTTACTTGCATAAAAATGTATTCTAATACCCTGGGGGTATGGGTATGTTTGGTAGCGGTTGAAGCAGTGGAGGTGTTGATTAGCTGAACACATGGAAGATAAATTTTAATGATGACTTTTAAAATTTTACTTATGTTTTTCTTTGGTGCAGAGGACAAGTTTCAGTGACCTTATTCCATACCTGAAGACAAGCACCTGTTGAGGCTCTTTCTGGCTTTGACTGGGACATCACAAAGTCTGGCTAATACTGTAGATTCTGTCATTTGTGCCTTGAGTTTGAGATTTGATACTTTGCTGTTTAGTAAAAATTACAAAGAATGAATTTTGCTCTTTTCTCTTTGGGCAGTTATGATATAGATTTAACTTGGTAGTGCTTATCTTTTAACTAAACTACTTTGCTTAAGTCTTGTCCAGCTCCCAGATTTTCTCACATTTCTCACAATGTAATTTTTCTTTACCATAAAATAAAACTATGTTGCGTTAAAGAACATTAGAGTTGCAAAGGGCATTGAGTTTACCCATAAAAACCTTTTATATGTTCAAATATTTTAATATAGGATTCTTTAAATATTTTCTTTTAAAACCCTGAAACCCACTCCCTGCCCCTGAATTTTGTAAATTGAAGCCATATTGACTTGTTATTGGTAGTTACCATCCTGCTTATGTCAGGCACTAAATAGAACATCTCCCTTGCCTGAGCCAAAGGAGTACATTGACATAGCAGGTGGTATTACAATCAGCCACGGGAAGTGGGGGTGAGATGTCTGATTTGCCAGGGAATTTCATATCTCTGCTCACAGCACAGGAATGCGGGAGCTTGAGACTTCTGGAATCGGTTCCATGTTGTGGACAGGAATGTTCTTTAAAGGCTAGTTGATCCCATCATTTTGCTGCTGTTGAGTCTAGTTTCCTTCCCTGCCCCTAATGCTCTTTTCCCCTCTTTTTGCTTTCCCTGTTTTTCCTAGTTTCTGTCCCTTTCTGTCTTCTGTTCTGTCTCCTGTTTTGATATAAATTAGGCCTCCCTTTTGTGCTTACCCACTGTCCTGCTGATGGCCAGTGAGCAGTCATTGAGAAAGAAAATGCAAGGGTATTCACTTACTTATTTGCAAAAAGAGACAAATCCTGAGTCGTGTCTGTTGTCATGACACAGGCATTATGGCTCTCACAACACTACACCTGGAATTTTTTCTGGTTGCTGTTCTCGACAGCTGTAGCTCACCCTAGTTCTGCGGAGCCGTATGTGCTCTTCCTTTCAGATAGATTTGAGCAAGTTTACCTCAATTCCTCTTACTCTGCCTTTGCTATGGCTTTGGCTATTCTAATCCAAGTTCTTCAGCACAGTGGCCTATTTCTAGGTTTTCTTAGAGGAAGGACATGAAGGAGCTTTGCTCACCCTTAACTAAAATGTACTTCTGCTTTCTGGCAACTATGAAGATGTTTGCACTGCACAGCGTAGCAGCATATAGCTCATTGTGGGTCAGGACACCTGAGCTACTCTGTTCCAGAATGGAAGAGATGTACGTAATTGTGCAGAGCTAACTCGTCTGTTTAGCAGTGTTTCACAGATAAGATGGGCAAGTGGAGTTCAGTATTGAGATGAAAATTGAAAGTGGCAGTATAAGGTTAGTATTTGGAAATGTCACTTGGGCCCAAAAGGCAAACTGGTTTTTGAGATATTATGTGAAGAAAGTTGATGAAACCATAAACTTACTTATCAGAAGGAGCACAGCAGAAGGACTAAACTTGAGTTATTAGTGGTGTTACAACGTTGGTGGACATGCCAGTTACGATCATAACGGTCGTATTGATTGTGCTATATCTAGACCTAAAAAACCCCAGAAACATTACAACGCACCCAAAGCTAAACCTTGTTGGAGGTGTGTTCTGCAGGAGAACCACCACCTTCAGATGTGTGTAATAGCAGAAAAGCTAAAAAGGGCACCAGAGGCACCTGCTGTAGCTATATAGGCAGCTCTGTGGAAACAATAATCTACAGTGACCAAAAATGTGAGATTGAAGGAAACTGTTGCAGAAATAAAGATTTAATTTTTTTTTTAAATGAAAAAGAGTTTGGTTTTAAGTTATCTTCAAGCTGTTGCATAGGATAAGTATAGAATCATGAAAGAAAGAAGGTTTTAATACTGTATTTTGAAGTTTCTATTCATGAGAAGGACAATTACTGTTTTAGAAAGTAAGGCAGAAATATTTTCTAGAAATAAAGAGGATGCTAGGGAAATGAAAGATTTTGGTGAGGTTTATTGCAAGCAACAATTTTAACTGCTAAGAAACAATAAGAATGGTGAAGAGCTTTATTTGATTTTCTTAAAGGATAGAGTAAAAAGAGGAAATGGGGGGAGAAACAATGATAAAATAACACAGAATAGAAATGTGGGTGGCTTTTTTTTGTTTGTTACCTAGAAGTTGGCAAACAGGACACCACTAATACAGGCTTCAGAGAAACAGAACAAAAAATCCCAGCAGACTTATAACTGGATTTTCTGCCTAACTGTAAATTAGGGTACTTTTTGGCAAAATGATGGAAACAAGGAAAGCTGAATATTAAAATAAGAAAACAAAAAAGTAAGTATGTGGATATAAAAGAATAAGCAGTACAGATGTTTATGGATCTCGTGACTGTGACATACACAACGTTGTTATTCAAGTCAGTAAGCAGTGTGTTAGCTTATAACTTCTGTGTTAGCAAATAATGTGGCTTTTGATTATGAACTGATTACTTGAAGTTGGAGAGAAGAGCATCATAAGTTTCAATGCAAGCATTTAAAGGAATGTATTTAGATAGATGAGATTTATTTAAATATAGAGCAATTGCAGCCTATGCAGTGGAATCAAGGACAGAGCAATGAAAGATTTCCAAAGGAAAAGAGGTGGTTGGTATACATTTCTGTTTCTCTGCTTCTGAAAAAGGAATGTTTTTGAGAATAAATTCCAAATATATGGTTACTAAAGGTTTCATTAACTGTAACTATTAAGATCCAAAAATGTTGTATCAGGAACTAAAGTTATAATAAAGCTGTTGCAAATATTTTCTCTCCCTTTAACATTTGTCCTGGGAACAAAACTTAAGAAGGATATAAATGCGGTCTACTAGAAGTTGTACTGGATGGTTTAGTTCATGAAGGGTATTCTAATTATAGTATGAAACAATCAGAAACTGTAGTTTCTATGAGTACTATTTGATTGACCTGCATGAGAAATTGGATGTGCAATTTTGTAGGAGGTAGATTATGAGTTCGAAAAAGATAATAAAAGTACCTAGCAGCAGTTTTGGCTGCTTGGACATGAGCCAGCTGTACTCTGTTCCTAAATCTGTTCAGGGTCAAGAATCGAGGGGGCTTGACCAATCCACAGCCCATCTTGTAAAACTACAGCCTGAAGCAAACACTTTAAAGAAGGCTTGACACTTTCTAAAGGTTATAACGAGTAAATAAACCATCAAATTACTCCTCTTTTATTGTTATGGTAGTCCTTTTTTATAAAAACACTTAAATCCATGTAGTCCTAAGGCATCAAAAAATGATCACTTTTAAGGTTTTGTGGTTTTTTGATACCTCATCGAAGTTATATACAATATTATTCTCCTAAGTATAACAAAAATGTTTTTGTCTTATTAAACAGCTGGTGGAACTTCTAAAAAAAAAAAAAAAAAGTGCTTCACACAAGTTTTAAAAGCTTTCAATTCAAAATGGATAAACAATAAATGTCCTTTGAAAGAAGTAAAAATGATGGATAAGGCTTATAATTGTTAGTGATTTCACATGAGAACATTTTTATCATGTAATAGTCATTCTCAGTTTAAGGATTTATGATGTTTGTTTTTTTCAACAGTAGTTACATATATACACATTTTTGATAGCTTCCAGGTTTTCCTTTATAATTTGGGACTAAGTTGGAGGAGTGTTGTTCACTTAACTTTGGTTCTTATCCTCTTTAGTATTCAAAGCAAAGGGCTCACTTAAAATGGAATTTAATGCAGTTTTCAAACTTGTATGATTGTATTCATTTAGTTAAATGTAAAGTGCTCGGTGTGGATGTGGGAGTTAACAATTATAAATGTCTTAAATTTTAACATGCTCTTTCTTAGAACAATTGTAAAATTTTAAACCAAGTATCTGCACAAAAATGTACTTCTGTGAGTATTTTCTTTTCAGTGTCCTCATTAGGATTTAAAATACTTACACGTTTTAAAATTGAAATGGTGCATATGCTTGATTACAAATAGTCTGACAGTTCCATTGTTCATAAAATCTTTTTGTTGTTTTGTACTAAAATTACCTCTTTTTTTATATACACCAAAGGCTTGGTTTCATTTAGGTAACAGTTGCATTTTGGTAAGCCCAGTCTATTTGAATAGAAGTTTTCTGTGTCAAGAATTTGTAACGCTAGTATCTGCTACGCTGCTCCCCTTTAAAATATTACGTTCTTTTCCCTTTATTTCATGGGAAGTTTAATATGGATAGATACTTGTTGATCTCCAACAACCATTGAAATTAGTGATATATTTGCGATAAATTTTAGTGAGGTCAGCGTCACAGTGCATATGTTAAGCTTTTTTAATCTCTGTTACCGCTTTATCTTCACAGCTGTATTTCTTGTCTGATGCTAGTTGCAGTTTGAAGTTTGTTTTGTAAATGCTCTAAACTTGAGTTTTCGGCTTATAACAAATACACCAAACTAGATGAGTTTACAGAGGAAAGGAGAGCCAGTTATATGCATAAAGCTGAAGAAATGCAGTAATCAGTGTGATTAGTTTCCATGTTTTCAAAATATGTACTTGAAAAATTAGCTAGCATGTTATGAAAAAGCATCTTAGGACTCAATTGTGCAGGTACTTCAGGTGTGCTGCGGGCAGCTTTACTGTCCTTTATGTTGATCTAAGTCCATGCTACATCTCCTGCAGCAACATGTTACTGTTGCTTCTGTTGGACTGGTACACATTCTTCGATTCCTTGAGGCTAGATCTGATCCATGGGATAACTGGCCACCTCCTCCTCCCTATTTAGTTGTGCACCGGATCAAAATTCTGGGTTTGTCTGTGAAATACCCTTACATATGCTAGTGCCTGCACAGGGAAGCGGTAGAAATATGTAGTCTGGAGTTAGGGAAGAATAATACTGTAGTGCATTTTGATTAGTTTAGGAATAATTTACATGGCATGTTTAAGGGTCGGATTTTATAATCCTTTCTTCTTACAATTTTGAACAGGCTTTTGCTAATAATATATCATTTTAATACCATTTGTTGCTTAATGACAAATTGCTTAAGATTACACTTCTGTAAGAAGCTGTAAGTCAACCTTATTTGTTTTTATCACTCCGGGGAACTTAGAGGGATGTATTTTCTCTCAGTACTTGTAGATTAGTATCAGAAAACAAATTCATTGCAACTCCAAAGTACTATTTGTTAAGGCAGAACTGGGAAGCATTGATAACGTTTTCAGTTCTCTCTCTCTCTTTTTTTTTCTTTCCTTTTTTTTTTTTTTTACCATAAAGCATATGAAATCTTTTGGTCTCTTCTCCATCTATATTCTGCAGGTACCTATCAGAGAAGCAGAAGCTAAAGAACTTTTCTCTAGTTCTCTGTGAGCCAAATTTTAATTTTAAATATATGTTCAATATTTTATATGTAAAATTCACGTGAGTGTTGAGGCATATTTTTAGATCCCACAAGTAACTCTTGAAATGCTTAGGAGGAGCCTCCGGTGGATAGAAACGTGTTATTTCTGTCCACACATGTGCCTGTAAACTGCCTGTTAATTAAGGAAGTCAGTTTTGACCCTAAAACCTATAAGAGATGTCAGTGTCAAAAACCTATTTTAAATCACCTTTGGACATATTTTGCCATTTTATTTCTATTGGTAGTACAGTGGGACTATGGATCAAACGTTATACTAAGTGAGAAAGGGTTGCAACATCTACTTTAAAACAGTTCTGCACAAATTGCTGAAGTTTTGTAAATATCCTTGTATTAAAAACTTGGAACCCTCATTTGTACTGGGTTTAGGAAAGCTTTGCATTTCTTAAAGATGCAGCGTACTTTATTTTTTGTAGCCAAAACATTTGTATTCTCTGCTTCGCTGTGGAAGGCAGAAGAACCTGTTTTCTCTTTCACTGTTTCAGAAAATTGATCACTTCATCCAGAGGTGATATTTCTTTCTGTTTTTTTTTTTTCCTTCATGGTAAGTAATAGTTGTTCATGGTATTGCAATTCAGTAGAATTTTACTTAAAACCTGATATAAAGAGAATAATCTTTTTGAGGCCTGCTTTTACTTTTTTACTAGAGAGATCCATAAATGGCTTTTTTTTTTTTTTTTTTTTTGAGCTGTCACTGGTTCCCTGAGGATTATAGCCACTTCTTTTGCAGTAGTCTGGGCTGTTGAGGTATGAGTCATTTCAAGAGTGCTTATTTTTTCATCAATTTAGAATGCAGGTTTTAAACTGGAGTGGGGAAGTTGAACTTGAAAAAGCATAAAGGTGCACATAATATATCAAAATACAGTAATTCAGAGAACACAGTTCAAGTATCGGGAATACTCAGTCGGTTTGGCCCTTATTGGAGTGTGTCCAACACAAGACCTCAATAAATGTTACTAGTGCACCAATTCATCAGAGAGAAGTCAATCTTACCTTAATGTGGTCACTTTTTCAAGGTGATTATCAGTGTGCAGAGAAAAGGCAGGAAATCAGCCTTTTGAAGCTCAGAACAACACATTAGTGTAGCTCTCTAGGTCTTTAAAGGATATTCATTATTTTGACTGTATGCAGTAACAGGACAGCAGTGAATTGCTTATGGTATACATCAAAGGCCTAAATGCTGTTCTCGCAAGAAGTCATGAGTGTTTGATAGGGGAACCTGTTGTTCTTCCTTTGAGTATTGTATGAGAAGGCCAGTGCTCATAAAAATTTGACTTAAAAGGGAAGCTGATTCTAGTTAGGAAAATTTGACTTTAATGCCAGAATATTTCAGGAAAATTCCCATAAATTTTTAGTAACTGTGATTATCAGCAGATAAGTCTCATTTATTACCACAGTAATAGTTTGATTCTTGACAAAGTGCTTCTGCAAGAAGAGGAGATGTAACGCACCTTCCTGTTACTAGTCCATCTTCTGGATTGTGAAGGAAACTTTAGACTTTTCGGATTTTCAGGTATCTCATTTTATCAAAAATACATGTTGATTATCCATGACTTCTGTTTAACTTCTTACTTTCATCTGGTAGGTCAGGAGGCTTCTTGGCACAGAAGGTGATGATAAATATTTCACTTTTTCCATAATAACAGAAGTAATTGCTGACTTACAGGCAAACTTTCAGTTGTCCTGTGAGATGTCAAAACGAATAAAGATTCAAATGCTTGAAGTTGAATAATTAAGATGTCCCAAAGATTCTGACTCATTAACCGTTGTCTAACAATTGATTCTTGAAGCACTAATTGCAGCTTGCTGAATTTCTCTTCATCTCAGTATTTTAACTTGGTTCATCAGAATATTAAATCATTTTTCAGCTGTGAAGTCGTCTGGTTTATTCCCTTTGAGTCTGGTTTTGTTGTAAGATGCAGAAGAGAATATGTATGAAGAGGGAACTGTTCCTGCTAATTAAGAGAGCTATAATCCTAGCTCCTGATCCTCTGCTATGCATTTCAATCTAAGATATTTATTCTGCAAATTTTCTGACCAAAACAGCTGAACTCCTCTGCTGTTTTACCACATTCAGAGAGCTTTTGTTTCCTTTTTTGCTGTCCAGTGTGTAGGCACATACTGTTCTGTGTACTGAACTATAAAGGAAGATGAGTATGAATACACGACTTATGTTGGTGTTTGATTTGCAGGTACTGTCTTATGTAAACTTGTTTGTTTTTTAACTAGGAAACAGAGATTAATTATGAAGATCAAATAAGTAAAATTGTTGTAGAGAAACAGGAGCTTGAGTGGCAGAAGGTAACTTTCCTACATGGTTTTAGTATTTTAACTGCTGGGATTTAATTTTAATATAATATTAATATGGATTGTGATTTGGTACCGTTCCCCTTTTTCAGGCTATCGTAATTTCTAGTAGTAGAATGTGGTAGCCAATAGTTTATTGTCTAGCCGTGAACTTCTTTAGTTTTTATATTGATTTGGATTGTGCCCAACCTAGAAATCTGATTAACAAAAGAGTGCCATCATAGTATTTGGCATGACTGGAAATCTGCAGTCAAAAGGGATGTAAATATTGAAGCAATAAGACATTTAGCTTAACATGAGGCATGTTGACACATTAGCGCGGGGGAAGCTACGCAGCAGCTTCTCTGTATTATGCTTGTATTTGACAAGTGCAAGTACCAGTGCAGTTGTACAAACAACTTCACTTGCAATGTTTTGGAGGTGACGATTTTTCCAAAAAATTATATTAAACAGAAATTTGTTAGACATACTCAAAAGGGGTTTGTCAGCTTTTAAATGCTCAGAATGAAGTTTTCACTAAAGTATAACATTCTTCTTAGGCTTAGGGCTCCTGAGGTTATGCTTTCATAGGAAATCCATTCCCTTCTCTAATACAATCAAACCTATGACCCCTGTCACTAGGTCACAAGATAAAAGGCTTCACTCTGTATATTTTACGATCACAGAAAAAACAATAATTTCAGCTCTATCCTTGATCTTGGGATATTTAACATCTTAGTAGTAAAGGAAGACTATTTCATCTTGGAGTTCATCCTAACCATCTTAAATTAATAATCCTAACTATGTGCTTTTTTTCTGAAAGATATATATGTGCACACAGAAACAGGAAACATTTTATATTTGTAAAAGCAACAGTGCTTTCAATTTGTAACCCTTCTTTGCTTTTCTTAACCTAGCATTGCAGTTCTTAATAATCTGGGTTCAAAAGGGATGATTTCCATTCATTCTGAGACCTTCACAGCAATTTAATTTACAGTTAATAATAAGATGGGACTCAGGCAGTTAGGTGAAATATTTTTTTTTCCTGCATTTTCCATTTAACGTTGGAACATGGCAAACCTTATGTAAACAATGAGTTGTAGATTTTAGGAACTTCATGTGAACACATATGTAGAGCTCTGCAACTTCAAAGGAACAAGCTAATAGGAGTTTCCAATTCTGAAGATTCCAGTAAGATGAAAATGCAAGTATGACAGTTAAATTGAATTTGTGACCTGATGGTTTCTGAATGCAGAATCAAATTAACCTCAATAGTAGTTCAGTAAGTAGACACTTACTACTGTCTAAAGCTAAAGGTTCTGTTATATTTTTTTCCCTTTCAGTCAACGTTTCTGTGATTCAGTATATATTTTATTTTACCTCAAACTTCGCAAACTAGTTTAAACTAAAGACATGGCTTGAGCTAAGTTTCTGGTTTAATATTACAATTTTAAAGCAAATCTTTGTCTACATTTTATTAATATTGTTGCTGCTCTTGGAAACAATATACTAGAGTACGGAAGACAGAATAACTGGAGAAAATATTCCTTTAAATCTAATGAGTATACTCATTATGCTTACTATAACATCACAATATCAAAGGTGATTTTGCTTATATTTTCAAAAAGTAACTTTGTTCTTCACTCTCCCTGCACCACGCATACATGGCATGTATGGAAAATTTATTCCAAAACTGAATTTCTGAAAAAGTTATATATAATCATTTTATTTAATAGTCTTGGCTGTGAGGCCTGTTAGGAAATGAATATTTGTAGAAACTTCCCAGTCTCTTTTTTTATAGTAAAATACATCACTTGAATATACAGTACAAGGAAGACTGTGGTATATTATGAAGAGCTCAGTAATGCTTATTTCCAGTTATCAATTACATCAATGACAAAATTGTGTAAAGGATGACTGTTCTGTGAAACAGAACTTATATCTACATAAATTAGTATATAATATTGGCTTGAATTCCTATAATCTAAAGAAGTGTCATCTTGATTCGACAGTACTGTGGATACAAAATTTTATTCCTGTGGTGAGTAGGAATACTCCACTGAGAATAGTTGATTTTGCTGTCCCTGCAGTACCATTTCTGGCTTTCTAGCATATTTGATGTGCCCTTTACCCACTAGAGAACCTGTGTCTTTGAACACAGTTCTAAGTGACAACTTGAGGAAAACATTCCTCAAGACTTTTGTTTTCACATTTTTGAATATTTATTCATGTGGTATTGTTTGTTCAATGCAAATCAAAACTTTCTCTACCTATCTTACAATGAATTAATGAGTATGTAGATGAATCTAAAACCTCCACAGATTCTTGTCTTGTATCAAAGGGCAACAGCTCTCACCTGTGGAACTTGAAAGTAACACCAATTTGCTGGAGAAAGTAGCAATTTTGGAACGGGCATTATGTCTGAAAAACTCTCAATTTCTCATTTAAGGCAGGAGAAGAAATTAGATGTCTCGTGTGTGAAACATGATCAATTTATTTTCTCCCAGTCATTCTCTTTAATAGTCTCAATTTATATTTTTGTGCAGCCATTACTTAATCATATCCTACTTCACACTAATATTTCTTAGCTAAACACTCATCTGTATTTTGAGATAGCTGTTCAAGGACAGAGCCTCTTGACTACCTTTACCTAATATTTCTTAGTGTCTAGAACTTAAAAAAACCTGATCTTACAAACATTACTTCACCTCGATTGTGGGAGATTTTTTTTTACTATCTTGTATAGGGACATGATGCTTAAAGATGTTAAAGATTTCCAACTTGCAGAGTGTAGTATTAGTCTATGAGATTATGATATGAAATAATAACAAAAATAAAAATAATAGTACATCTTTAACTCATTTTCTTGCTTTTATGGATGAGGGTAAAGCCAGGCAGTAGGATGATAAAAATCTTACGCTATCACCTTACGCTTAGTCTTTTCTGCCCTCCTTCGGCTCTCTCATGTAATTTGTTAAAAGACTGAAATTTAACTAAAAACAGAATAACAGGTTGTTATTTTTAATGGGATTGTATTTTTTTTAATGGAGACTAAAATTTAAATTCTATTATAACTACCTGGAACTGTGTCAAGATGCTGTCTTAAGATGGCAGTGGGTATTGGATTGCTTCTGCTGGCTGATACGGTGGGTAAGAGTTGCTTATAGAAGTCCTAGCAACAACAAATCTGAATTCCAGAGGTGAGAATTGTTACCTGTCATGAATTAAAGAGAAGCTGCTACCAAAAAGATGATTACCAGTTAACAAATGTCTCTTTTTAGTCTTCAGGTTTTGTTTTTAATCAATCATGTCTTTATAAAAATATTTAACAAGGAATCAGGTTTTTCTTGAAATACTATATGTAGGGTTTGTTATAAGATAATATTTAAAACACGCTATTGTTATTTCACATGAGCAGGAAACTCTGCAGCATCAGATGGACACATTGCACCAACAAAACAAAGAAGCTATGGCAGCTTTTAAAAAACAGGTAGCAAAATAAGGCCTTCTAGCTTTGACAAGGAGATTTTAAAATATGATGGCGTAATAGCATGTTATCAATTGGTATTAAAATATTTTTCTGTTGCATATACAATGTTAGATTATACAACTCAAAGTAAATCAGGTCTTTCTTTCATCCACACACAGTATAGTGCTTGTATTTTGACAGTTCTTCCCAGTAAGCCAGTCTTCCTGGGATTTTTCATTTTTATTTTTCAAAAAAATCCTAGAGAGGATAATGCTTCTTTTAATCTGTTTTTGGGGTTTTTTTTCACCCCCCTTTCTAAGATGGCAGGTCCTCTGCAAGGCTAGATTCATAAGCCATGGCGAAAGATCTCCCACATAACTTATTCTGTTCAACATTTGAAAGTGTGTTTCAGTCTCTCAAATTGGGGTTGTGGTTTTTTTCTCCATAATATCTAATCAATAAATATGAGTGCTGAAAGAACTTGCAGAGAACAGTCACAGGAACTGAACCTGTTGCACGTGGTGATGAAGAATTTATCACTAATGCTGCATCACAATCATATCATGCAAAAAAGAAATTGATAAGCCATTAGGTTTTTCTTTCTTGGAAAAATAATTTGTGATTCACAAGCTTGCTGATTGTGACTCTATAGTTAAAGAACAGTTAAAGAAAAAAAAAACCAGGAAGTATACTATGCAGGGTAATATAACTACATTGTCTTGTCAAGTTGCATGAATAAAATGAATCAATCCCATGTGCTGTATTGATTTGTTGTTTCTTTTTTTTTTTTTATGCCGCTGACAATCAAGTTACAGGCAAGGATGTTTGCCATGGAAGAAGAAAAGGTACCGTGTTAGAATTACTTGTTTGTCATCCAGTGAAGCACATAAGCGAAAGATAATGCTATATAACTTACCAAACATGTACTAAGTATATTACAGTGAAATTATTTTTCTTGCTATGGCCTTTGCAAAAGAAATTTCTTCATACCTTTGTTACTTTGGGGTTTTTGTTTATAGTGTGTAGAAGTTTTTAATTACTTATGAAATGTCACTTTAAAATCTGCTTATGCTAAAAATCAGTAGGGGAATAAGTGTTCTTTGATAGTTCTATATTGAAGCTATACAAAATTTACTTTATTTTGGGGGTTTGGGACGAATTGTGATAAGCCCTTTTCACGTACTAGTGAAAAATGACAATTATAACTGGTTTAGTAAAACCAGATTTTAATAGGGTTTTATTGATTTACCTGAGCTGGTTTCCTAAGGAACTTGAACTAAACTGAAGAGAGATATACTTAAACCTGAATTTCTGGGATTTTGCTTAACTACATGAGTTTTTATACCAAGCTGAGTGCCTGCTTCCTCTTCTGAATAAAGGATTTGCATTTAGTATACTAGGAGCCTGTTTCAAACAGTGAAGCCAATGAGTGTGTGCATTTCACTTAAATATCCCAATGATTAAAAGTGGATGAGTATGCTATATGTTTCATTAGAATTTGCACAGAAATTCGCAAACAGGTGAAACTGGTTTGAAAGTATATCAAAGTAAACTGCATTGTTTGCTGCATTCATACAATCTGGTTGAGTTATTTTCTTGCTTGTATTTGGAGTTTTTTCTTGTTAAGACATCCTGTTTGTCCACACATACCTACGTAGTAATCCTTGATTTGTATTTTCAATGACAGCCACTGTTTCAGAATTGTGTGCTGATTTTTTTATTTTTTCCTCTAAATACTTCCATTGAATTGAATAGTACTTTCAGTACTTTATATCAAAGTAACTGAAAGAATAAGTTAAGCTGTAATGTTTCAGGAGAGAGTTTGACTAGAAAGACCAATTTTTGCTCCAATTTATATTATACGCACTTTTACTCATCAGGGTGGTTTCAGGAGATTGCATAGCCAGTGCTATGTTAGAAACGAATGCAGGGGTGGTTGAATGGATGTATTTGTTTTCCCTGGCATATTCTCTGATATCTAGATTCTGCTCTCCGTTGTATTGATTGCTGCCCAAGATTCTTACCTGATTTAAGTACACTGAAGCTCTTTGACTTTATTCACATGCATATATATATGTGTGTGTATACACACACACATGCATACATAGATATATAAAAATATAAAATGTGCCTGCATGTATTTAATAATTCTAGTGATAGCAGATTACAGTTCAATCTTTGTGGACTGGAAAAGCTGAGAAGGTTGTTTCTGTGAAGAACCTGCTACAGTGGATAAGAAAATGGATTTACCTGATACTTCCTTTGTTATTTAGTATCTTTGTTCTAAACTGAAGTAACTTATTAATTCTGCCTTTGTCAGGCTTGTCTCTTCCAGAATAGAAAATTTTAAAACTGACTGACTAGTCATAAATGGTGAAAATATACTATCATGTTTTCACTTTTCTTTTTATAGCCATATATATGTACATTTTAAAATTATTTAGCTGAATTGTCACCTGTTTTCACCAATGAATTGTTCTGTCATAGCAGAGTACTGCTTTATTTTCATAACATTCTTTTTGATAAATTCTTGTTATAAATGCATTTATTCTGCCCAAATCCTGAAGTACAGCTTTTGTTGAAAGGGAAAATATCAACTTGCTGTAGAAACAAAAGAAAAAGAAATTGATGGACTGAAAGAAGCATTAAAAGCATTACAGGTAAACTATTATTTTTGTTAAATAACTTTCCTTGGTATGCAAGTGTGTTGGTTTTAGGTTTTTTCACTGGTAAGAAAACAGTTGTTTTTAAGCAGGTTTTTAAGGCCTTCTCATTTAATCTTTCTAGTACATGTACACCTCTCTTTCTAACACTGAGTTTCTGTTCTGGTCTTGTGTGTCAAGACTACTTTAAGTTAGCCTTCCAGCTAAAGTTCTTTTCCTCCAGAAGAACTGCAGACTCAATAGAAGTCCAAATAGCATGTGAAACGTGCTTTCTTTTCATTTCCAGTCTTCCTCTTTCTTTCTATTCTTGTCTTCTTACTTCTCACCTTTCTGGAAACTCTGCTTTTGGGCTCCTAAACAGAAACAAATATTCGCACTGGCCTTCCAGCTCACAGTGCTACCTGGCTTTTTTATTATTTTAATTTGTTTCACTAGGAGGTTTCTATATTTACCGCTTATTCCATGGCTTTCCAATGCCTGTTTGTCAGTAAAATTGTTGGATAAATGCACAATTTACTCTGGTGCCACTTGGTGTTATTTCTGTATTGTATTTTATATTGTTACGTGGTGTTGGAGCACTTGTGGCTGTGATTCACAGTTATTTGGAATAAAGGAAGACATAGGGACATAGCTAGTATTTAGTTTTCTTTTAAAGACCAAGGCAGATATGTTGAAAGTGCATTAAATGAGAAGAACTCTGAAGTATTTTTTTCAACACAGAAGAGAATTAGCATTGTAATGCACTGCCAGATTTCAGGTATTGCCAGGAACTAATTCTTTTTCTACCCAAACCCGAGTGGGATAATAATTAATTCTATTGAAAACAAAATGTTATAATGGATTATTACCCATGATTTTGCAACATGTTTGGTTCTTATTAACATTTTCTTATAATGGGATGCATTTACTTGGTATCAGACTGTTTGCTTAATCCTTTAGTTAACACTGAAGGTATTTTAGGAGCAAAAGAAATTTATTCCCATGGCTGGCCGCCTGTGCAATAGCTGTAAAGGATTTTGTTGGCGTAGGACAGATGATGTAGAATATCCCTCCATGGTCTGCTGAACATAATATGTGGACAGCAAGAGTAATGAAAGATTCCACTGGCCTTTCTTTTGTAAGATAAAACAGAAATTTTTAAAAAAAAAGCTTAACATTAAATGTTTAATGTTCACAGATCAAACATTTGTGTAACAGTATAGTTCAGATCTAGGAAATTCTGCTGTGACTTGATGAAGCGGGAGGTCACAATGAACCTGTGGACCCAGAAAAAAATTGTTTGGAAATCAGACTAAAATAAGAGTGAGGAACTTCTAATTCGTTTCTGTAGTCCTCTCTATCCAGAGAGTCCGAATTCTACCTTAAAATGATTGTTCTCTAGGCTTAGTCTTTTCTAGAAGTAATATTTTCTGTGTAAGATTTACACACACTGGGTTCTTTGACATTTCTGTCTTTTTTTTTTTTTTTTTTTTTTCCCCCTAGGCATTGTCAGTGTTTCTTTAAATGTTCTAAGAGATATAGAGGCTAAAGCTCTTGCGATCTTAAGTATTATGCAAAAATTCTCTGATGTCAATGGTGTATGAAAAAGTGTTAATGACTTCAAATGTCAGTCATATTATTAAAGCATGCAAGATTGGTACAATATGTCTTTATATGCCACTATTCAGAATATCTACCTAGAATTTTTTTTTTCGAACAGGGAACACACTTATATTCCTCTAGGACTTGAGGGAATACTTTTATTTCTATCTCTGTTTTCTTCTCTGTTTATTTCTAAGGGTCTAGTTTACAGACTGTAGTCCACTTACACGCTATTTTTATGACACGTGTCAGAAAACACAAGGATTTATGCATTTTCAAAATTTTTCCAGTAACAAATCAGTGTAAAGTATTTTTAGATAATTTAAATATTGAAGTGAAATTATGTAAAGTGATCGAATAATAAAAGAAATAGTGTCATCATTAATTCAAAACCAATATTACTGTATTGGATTGCCAATAAATGCAATTAAATCTTAGGTATGAGAATACTTAAATATGCGAGTTGTTGGAAAAAAATGTAACTACAATTTAATTAATAGCTCTCTTTTATTTTACAGATTTCAAAATACACTTTACAAAAGAAACTGAATGAAATGGTAAGAAATTAATAAAAGTAAAAAGATAAGGAACAGCTTTTATGAAAAGAGAATGTCTGCTTAGAGTACAATGCGAATACTAACCAACTCTATTGCTTAAATGATGTGTGATAATTATTACAAATAACCGAAAGAGGTGATATCAGCTTTGAATCTGAAAAAATTTCAAATACAGTGTTTTTAGTTTTTTATAGTTTGATAGCTGCTGTTTATCATGTGGATTTTTTTCTCCCTGAATTACAGTATAATTCGTACATTTGTTCTCTTTGTAGATTAGAGTGAAGACTTTTTATAGACTGTGATTTGAATAATGTAATTATATTACCCTTATAGGATCTAGCATATTCCTCTCAAAGAAGTAATAGAGAATTCCAAGCAGTTCTTTTAGTTGTTTGTTTTTCTTTTTTTTTTTTTTAAGAAAAACTGATAACGTTTTTCCTCTCACTCTTTTTCACTCCTCTTCTCAGAATTACTTCTTAACGTCAGTTCCCCTGAACAGTTTAGATTTCATCCAGTCCAGTTTACTCCCTTTGACACAGAGAATAAATTTATATAGAGTGACAGCATAGTCGCTCTGAACCCTGTTGTCTGTTTTAGGAAGTGAAAGAGTGAGCCACAGAAACATTGCTAAGCTTGATTGAATAAATGCTGTGAAAATTCTGCTGCTGCTCAACTGGAAAGAATAAAGATAATATTGTCAGACCATTACAAACTGTGATTTTAATTAAGAAGCTCAAAAAACTAGGGTCCAGTTTAGCTTTAAGTACCATGACATTTGTACTGAAAGTCATCTTCAACGCTACAGTGGTTTTACACAAAATATGGTGAAATTGAATAATGTGCCCTCTGACCTGGGAGATAAAGCTACAAGTTAAAGATCAAAGGCAACATAAAATGTGTTTTGTCTTACTTCACTTTTAACTTGTATTTATTCTTAAAATACATCTAATCTAAAAATATGTTTAAAATATACAAAATTATTGAACTTACATTTAGGTCATTTCACATATTACTTTTCTTTCATAACTTGGAAGCTCAATCTTCCATATGAATGAGGATATTTAAATCGCAACACCTTTTCTGTGAGCTGGAAATACATCTATGCTGCTTAAACAAATATCTTCCTTTCTTAGGTTTGTAAACTTTTCAATAATTGATTATTTGAATATTTTGAAAACATTGGGGTACTGTGACTTTGATACAGAGTATGGTTATTAAATGCGATTGAGTGGGGGACAAGATATCAGAAATCCTCTTTTCCACGTAGCACTAAACATAACATGTGTGGCTTGGCCATGTTTATAGAAGATGCTCTGATATGAAATGATGAAAACAAAAAACCACAAGGTAAACAGAAGTGGATTCTTTCCTACAACCTTATGCAGCAGCAGGCTAATACATACAGTTTTAGACTGGGTCAAATCCTACCAACTTTACTCCTTGAGTAGTTGCACTGAAATAAACGGTACGTTCTAGGGATCAAAGTAGTAGTAGCCTATGTAGGCTCTCTTAGACAGTTATCACAAATGGCAAAATGTTTAAAAGTAAAATGGGTGAAATTCCAAACCCTTCATTTATTTGAGACCTATTTCTATTTCAGTTTTAAGTTTGTTAAAGACAGATTAGATCATGCCCTGGCTAGCGTTTTGAAAGTAAGCAGATGTGCTGTTTAGTTGATATGTGGCACCTTAGAAACCCTGCCAGTCAGTAAAGTAGCTTTTGTATGTGCTGGGGATTGAGCATGCCTTAACGATGTAGCTTTTTATTCTGGTTTTGTTCCTTTAATATTGTTCTTTTAGTCTAGCATATGCAATGTTAAGGTATTGCATATACACCATGTTTTAGCATGCTATCCAGTTAAGTTTATGTGAAAATTGTAGTGATGATACAATTCTTATATCTGCTAGAATTTTGAAATAGCGGAAGCTTTTGTTTCATAGTGAAAGACTGTATAGAGACAAAGAAATAAAGGATTTATTTTTCTTCCACCTTTCCTTTGTTTCCACAATAAGCGTTGATTATTGTGTGCAGTGTAGTCACTTTGCACCTCACTGTGTATGGATAGTAGCACTCATGCAATCAGGAGGCTACAGGATGATTACTGCAAAGCTAGTTGTCTGATAGAATAAGTTTGAGTGTGGGTTCTGTATTGTGTTCTTTTTCTTGCTGCTGAAATAAAGAAATAACTGGAGGAAAATGGCCTTGGTCAGGTCTTGGTTTCCTCCTTCATTAATTTCCTGGCAGGTGATACAATGTAGAATGCTAGAACTCTGAGTGTAGAGTAAAAGCTGATGTTGAGTAGAAAATAAACCCTAAAGTAAATTTTTTGTCTGTTCATGTGTTGCTTTGTTAACTTGCATTGTCTGATCACGGACATGTCTGAGAGAGTGAGCATGTAGAGTTATTCGTCTTCTGCAGTACCTAGGTCTTAAATATATATCATGGTGTTAAAATATAAAAAAAGACGAATGAGATTAAGGCTAGTGTTGGCTGGTTTAGAGACCAAATCTTGTGTGCAGTTTAGAAGAGCAAATTTGGAGTGCAAGATCTCTGTGCAGTCAATGGGGAGTGTTGTCGTTTAACCCCAGCCGGCAGCTAAGCACCACACAGCTGCTTGCTCGTGCCCCCCTGCAGTGAGATGGGGAGAGAAATGGAAGAGTAAAAGTGAGAACACTTCTGGGTTCAGATAAGAACAGTTTAATAATTGAAATAAAATAATATAATAATAATTAAAAAATTGTAATGAAAAGGAAAATAACAAAAAGAGAGAGAAATAAAACTCAGGAAAAAACAAATTATGCAACTGCTCACAACCTGCCAACTGGCACCCAGCCTGTGCCCAAGCAGCAGTCCCTCCTTCCCGGCCAGCTCCCCCCAGCTTATATGCTGAGCATGACATCATATGGTATGGAGTAGCCCCTTGGCCAGTTTGGGTCAGCTGTCCTGGCTGTGTCCCCTCCCAGCTGCTTGTGCACCACCTCGCTGGCAGAGTATGGGAAGCTGAAAAGTACTTGACTTAGTACGAACACTGCTTAGCAACAACTAAAACATCAGTGTGTTATCAACATTATTCTCCTCTTAAATCCAAAACACAGCACTATACCAGCTACTAGGAAGAAAATTAACTCTATCCCAGCCGAAACCAGGACAGGAGACAACACTGTCCACAAGGTAGTGATTCAGTGCATTAGTATTAATGAGTAAAGCAGATGGGGTGACCGCCTCTGTGAATGACTGGTAGTTAGTCTAGTTTCACTTGCTGACTGTTTATACTGGTAAACTAAATGTTTGTAAGACCATTTAGTGAAGCTGCAGCCAAGTGATATTAAATGGTCTAGGTTCATTAAACTCTACTGCTCTTCAAACGAGGGAAGCTGCATCCAAATAAGCCACGTTGTTCCCAGCAGACAGTCTCCTGAACTGTGCTCGGGAGCTGCTCACGTGAGTGCTACTTGGCATAGGCCAAAATGGGTCAGAGATATTTTAACAACAGTATAAGCATTTCCTGAGAGCTTCCCTGCTACCATTTAGTTTTCTAATACAGATGTAGTTGCCAAATGAATGAAAAATGAATGTAAAATGTTAAAGAAATATGATTTTAAAAGTTGGTTTGTTCTTAATAATCTAAGATAGGAATGTCATTTTTATTTCCTTTCCACATCTTTTAGGAATTTGCCTGTAATTATACTATGTTGTTTAAAAATACAGTGAGAAGGCAGGGATACAGTATAAATTAAAAATAATTGTTTTTAAGTAGAACAATGGTGGGAACTAAAGGAACTATTGTGGAAAAAAATTCCTGTTTTAAAGATTTACAATTGGTAACCCTTTGCATAATTTTCACATGATCTCTTTGTTTCTCTGACACTTTCACCTCCCAATTACCACCTTCTGCTTCGCTGAGTAACTCTGACTAGTGACTCAATTTCCAGAATATCTTTGAGATATGAGCAATTCCCTCTTTGTCTTCCTCCAGTCACCTACCTGACCCTGAAGTATTTCTCTGGTCTAGTTCCACCAAGAAATCATTGTGCCTCAACAAGCCATATGGCCACAATCAGTTCCACTCCCCATCCCAGCTTATCTTTATTACTGGTGGAGGGCAGGGCAATAATTCCTGTTCTTGCGGTATCAGACATTAGGAAGGAGAACCAAGATTCTGTGGGTCTTACTCCAACTCCAGGGTCATACCCTCCCTATCCTGCAGTGTCTCTTGGTGTTTCTTGATTGTCTTCTATGGAAGAACCTTTTCACTGTGAGGAGAAGAATCACATACCCAGGGAAGGATGCCAGAAGGCAAACCAGACTGCTTTTATTTTACTGTGCACCAAGCCTGGAGATCAGCTCGCCATTAAAAATCATATTAAGGCAAGTGGTGAGCTCTTAATAAAACTTTTGAGGCTATAGCATGCCAACCCCTTTTCTCATTGGAAGGAGCCCTGGGAAACAACAAAATGTATTTCTACTTTTCTAGTGAGGAGGAGGGACTAACGCTGTCCTGCTGACTTAAGAAAGAAATTGGGAGACCCCTAAGAAAAATCCATGTAAAAGAAAGTGCAAAAAAACTGAGATCTTGCCACAAGCTGTTCCAGTCTCAAATTAGCAATGCTTCCCTGTTCATCAGTCTCTTAGAATAAATTCACCTGAATGACTATCAGGAAAAACAAATCTATTTTTTTCCTTTTTATTTTTTTTTTTGTTGTGAAATCCACATTCTAGCATTAGTTAAGCACAGTTCTTGAATGGTTTACTTACGACTAGGAAGAAGAGAAACGGTAGGAACATTCACAACCTATATTCCTTGCAGTGATTCTGTAAGTGGTGGTGTTTCTTTACCAGTGCTTCCATTATGGTTTTCCATTTGCTGTAGTGTGTTTAATTTCATACCTTATAAAACATGAGAAATTTTTATTGTATATCCTGTTTTGCTAGCCTTATGTTGGTCATTTCTTTTGATTACTATCAGCTTTTATTATCCTCTGATGCTTCGACATGTATTCCATTTGTTACTGTATGGAAATGGAGCCTTATGGAAGCCAAACAGACTGGGCCAGATTCATCCTTGTGTAACTTGAATTTACACATAGGAATGAATTTGGCCCAATTAATTTTAATTGCTGTGTTGCTCTACTGTAGATTAGAAATAGATTAGATGTCTAAATAAATGGATATCTTTTCTGAGGAATTATTTAACCCACTCTCTTCAGAGAAAATTACTTTAAAAATTGACCAAATAGTACCTACAAAGCTATTAACAAAAATACAGTATAAAGAGGAACACAAAAAACTTAGTGTATGTGACAGAAAGGATAACAAATAATTTTTTAAAAATCAGTGGCATGTGTCACGACTGAATATAGTTTCTTGTGAATATGTATTTTCAATCACCCCTTTACAAAAGAGAGAGAGATTGGTAAAATTCAGAAACTTAAATACATTTTACTTAATTACCATGTGGGAGTCATTGTGATAAGATATTACTTAGGCCAAGATGTTAATAGAAGAAAAAATAAAGTGTTAGATGCTTACAAAAGTAGTTAGGAAAAAAACCCTACGGATACATAATCTTAAAGTAGAAGTGAATTCATCATGCTTCAAGATATTACAACTGCTAATTGATACTGAGGAATTCATAATTATTCATTATAAGATTACTTACATTTTTCTGGGAAGCATGGGGTATTAATGTGCATTACTTTCACTAATCTAAATCAAAGTCACCACCACTACTCCTTGGAAATAGTTGATGCACTTCTGTTTTTTACGAAGTACGTTGAAATTCTTTTATTTAGGTGTGTCAAATACACAAGTTTTCTCCTGATTGTTCTTGCAGTATGTCATTTTTAACAATCCTAGAACTGGAATGGATGAGGCTGTCTGGCATCTCTGGAAATGGCTTAGTCTAACCCTGTCCTGCTCAAAGCGGGGTCAGATAGAGCCGGTTGCACAGGGCCATGTCCAGTTGGGTTTTGAGTATCTTCGCAGAGGGAGACTCAGTAGCCTGTCTGTGCAACCTGTTCCAGTGTTTGACCACCCATACAGGAATTTTTTTCCCCTCAGGTTTAGGTGAAATTTCCTGTATTTCACTTGGTGTCAGTGGGCACCACTAAGGGGAGTCTGGCTACGTGTTCTTTGTTTCCTCCCCTCCACCAGGTATTTATACACATTGATAAGATCTTCTTGAGTCACCCTTCTCCAGGCTGAACAGTCCCAGCTCCCTCAGCCTCTCTTCACATGACAGATGCTCAAATCCCTTGATTATCATAGTGGCCCTATACTTTGAACAATGCTGAATTGAAAAAAAAAAACCAGTATTTTTGTTTGAGTTTGTATTGCAATATAGCTTTAAAAGTTTTCCTTGTTGATTAAAACCATGTTATGCTGGAAAGTGTTTAAGACCATAAAAGGAAGCCGACTTTTACTAGTGGCTTTACAAAGAAGACTGAACACTTTGCGTAATAGATTGCTTTTGTTATGTAACAGGAGAGAATAAATGTCTGTAGGCCTTATTTTCATGATGCATACACTAGCACTGTTGCCAAAGTTTAAGGAGCTCCTACTCTTACCTGTCTCCGTCCACTTACACATTTCTGCCCTGTGCTCCTCTATGAAGGTGCTGGGACAACTGGTTGTGGAGGCTGTGATTTAAGCTGTCTAGAATTTTTAAACAGGGCCCGTATTTTGTTGCATTGCTGCGACCTGAGAGCGTGGTATACTTGGTTTAATACTACAGTAAGGACAAATAAGCAGCCGGGGCAATGAGGTACAAACATAGAGCTGCTGAAACTACTGTATTGTTTTGAAACTGCAGCCAAAGACATGGGCAAGTACTGAATAGCTGATGTGGGGTGGGTACTGCATTAATCTACATGAACATCCTACATCAAAGGAATGAGAGAATGCAATACTGCACTGAGTGGTAGTGTAGGAGGACAAGTACAAACCACAGGCACCATTAGCATCTTAGGCTATGATCACAATACAATGGCAGATTGAATTACGTGTTTAAGACACGTAACAAAGGAAAACTTGCAATCAGGATTTGAAAACAGTTAATGCAGTTCTGCAAACATCTACATGAAAGTTCTCCTAAATATAAGGGACAGCATATGAAAATATGTTAAAGTCCTTTTTTGATAATCTAAGACACAGGTGAAGGTCTTCGGAATGAGGTACTATCTGGAAATGGGAACTGATCATTAGATATGAAATACACAACTGAGAGATTCTGGGAATGATTTTGCATTTATGCTATTATGATAAAAAGCATTTGGAGAGTTGTTTTGTACATGCTAGTTACTATCATTAAGTATGTGCTTCATTTATGTTTGTAACAGGATCAAAAATTACAGATGCATTTAACAGCAAAAGAGGAGCATCATAACAAACTGAATGAAGTTGAGAGGTGTTACGCTACTATTGCATGTCAGTTTGGAATCATCAAAGGTGTTCATGGAAAACTAGAGCACAGTGGTATGTATGTCTTAAATGTCCTCCAGCATTTGTTTTTGCCGTGTTTTGACAATACTGAATTGGAGGCACCTGACAATTCAGAAAACCAGCAGCTACTGTGTGCCAAGCATCAAATATACCAACTGATAATTACTGTATGTCAGTAGCTTCATCAGTGTTTCTTTCTGTGACAGTGCCAGGTTAAGCAGCACAGGTCCTGTACCTCTTCTGCTCTTGGCTGATACACTACTACAGTTGTGTGTGTAACCACAGGGTAAATTATATTGAGGAACTGATTTGTGTTCAACACAATCCAGCAGCAGACCCACATCTTCCAGAAAAAACAAACATTAAAAAATTACACTTAATTTGGATCAGCTTCCTGTTGCCATTCAGCATAATCAACATAAACAGTTGCACCTGCTGAAATGAGGGGGTGAAAGTAAAGTAATTAGCAAATAGGGGAAAATGAATGCTCTTTGAAGTAGGTTTAATGTTGGGAAATGGACAGAAAACATTAATGAAATAACAAAAATTCTATCTTCCTCTAAAAATAATTAAATTTATCAGAAAATTACAAGCAAAGCCTTAGTTAAAAAAACAAAAGTAAGATTAAGAGTTAATGGAGAAGTAATCTTAATAAAGTGACACCAAATGAAACTAAAAATTAAATTACAATTTAAAAAAAAAAAGCAAACCAACATACAGAAAAGTCTTAACTCATTGTTTGAGGTATAGAACAACTGGTACCACCTGATGTAATCCTCCAGGATAGTATCACACTATACGGAAAAAGCAGTTGAGTCATATTTGCAGTCTTAATCTCCTTTCCACGAAGATATTTAATTATTTTATAAATTATATACACATACATTGCAGTTATAAATCAAATATTCATTCAAATATGAAAGTATATATTAACATGTTTTAACTTTTGAAGTACAAGAAGCGATACAGCTCAATAAGAAACTAACATCAATGAATAAAAGACAAGAGACCGAAATAAGTAATCTGAAAGAAGTAAGTACAGTATGCATTTCTGAACGTATAAGTGGGATTCTTTGGGACTTCTACAAGCTGCTGTAGTATTTATAGAAGTAGTGGACTAGCAGCAGAACTGTTCTTCATTCTGTGACGAATGGCTAAATTAGTCTTATGCTCCCTTGTTATGCACAGATACTTCAGATGAATGCCAATTAAACTTTGAGCAGCTCTGAATAGTTTCTGTAACTTGGGAATTTTTGTTTACCTCTACAGCATCCTTCTTGTTTCTTGTTAATTATTAGCAAGCTCTCTTCTTCCTGTCCTGTGTTATCATTGCTTCTCCTATCTGATATGGAAAGGTAGCAGTGGTGGTTTCAGTTTAGTCAAAGATAGAACATGAAGAGTAGTTGCCGTAGAAGCAAGCTGCTAGATTGAACATAGGGTAAAAAGCGTAACTGAGTCTCCATCAGAAATGGGAGATTCTTCCTTAATCTAGTGTTGGTTTTTGTTCTTCAGAGCGCACACAGCCTCTTACTGTTGAGGTTCTTTGGAGTGTGATGCCTCTAGAAGCCTGACGTAAAATTAACTTTTATCTTGAAATAGAGGCAGTTTAAGATTTTTTCATTTGTTCTGTTCTTACCTTCTCTAATGCTTTACTTAATTTTTATATTTATTACATGAAGATATTCTAGCCACAGTAAAGACTAATCATGAATTCAATCTAGATTTGTTTAGTTACATACTAGAATATAACATGGCAAACCTCAGTGTCAAAAAGATCAAGTTTTGAAGTGACTGTTTGATCTCAAAAATTTCAGAACTCCTACCATCATAAAAACAGACTGAGAAACACAATAACAGTAAAGCAGAACACTCGAAAAATTCTCAAATTAATTTCTAAATCACTATTAGGTTTTATGGCATTCAGAAATGTTTATTTAGCTACATAGTTCAAATTACAGGTTATATATATTTATATATTATATATAAAACCTATATATATTTATCTGAAATATTTGATGGATGGAAGAGCAACAGAAAAATACTGGAAGTTGTCAGTGGTGATAACTTTCCTCTGTAGAAAAGCCATATTTGTTAGAATGCTAATATCATCATAGCCATGAAGGTCTGACGCCAACTTTTTGTCTTGTGTGCATTGGGTACACTTCAACTGTACAATTCCTTTTTTAAAGGAACTGTAATTTTTATGTCACAAAAAGAGAGACATTAATCTAAAATGCATCATATCTTTATTGTAATATATTGTAAATATCAAAATTTAGGAGTTCTAGAAATTTTTAAGCATCACAGTAAATTTGATTTGTTGCTTTTGGTTAAGAAACCAAGAATAATTAATTGCTTAGAATTCTCTGAGGGTAAGTAATTTGAGAGGTAAGAAAAGAAAAACGTTTAAGAAAATTTTACACAGTGAAATTTGTGAGTAACAGAGGTGTGCAAGATAAACTGATAGTGATTTATGTACTCCAGTAATCAAACATATTGCTTGATCCATTTTTTTTCAGCTGTACTCTTGATTCTTAAGGTCATGGGTGATGAATTTTAAATAAAATACTGTTAGATAAGCAGAAGAAGGGGCCAATTGAAACTTAATCTGGCTTTCTCAGTTCACCAGGAAATGCCTTTATCCTGGTTACTTCTGAATTTCTTATTGGTTGTTTAGTATTCGACCGTCTCATTCTGAATGTCAGTGGAAAAACTGAACTGGCATTTAATTTCTTAGCCTTTTAGTATTCACATAGTGCTGCTGTGGCAATGCCTTATTCTGAAAAAAAAAAAAAAAAAAGTTGGGGTTTGTTTATTTGTAAATATAGTGTTATTAAAAAAAGTTGTATATAATAAAGGCCTGCCTTTTCCTTAAAAAGCAGAATTTCTGTGAAAACAGAGTTAAAAATGAACAATATAGTAAAAAAATACAGCCCATTTTTCAATATTGCCTATTTCAACAGTTTGCTTATCAAATATTTCTGGAAAGTTGTGTAGTGAGAGAGCGCATATCTGAACTATACCTGTAATGGCGCTTATTCTGTTTGTGAAGGGCTGTGGGCTCATCTTTTGGGTCACTCTGTAAGAGAAGAGACAAGAAGTGCTTGGACCCAGCAAGAGGTGCCGTGAGCTAGTTTCATTTCATTGTGGTTCCCTTGTACTTAGCCTAACCATTGCAAAAGCGATCTTAAAGCAGTCAGGTGTTTTCCCTTGTTGGGGAATGTATCTGTTGTAGAGCTGAAGGGACCTACAAGAGATACAAGGCAATGAGAAAATTTTGATATTTAGAAGAGTTTGGAAGAGGGATTACCAGGCTGTTTTCACTTGCTACATAGCTGAAAGAAGTCATGATATCTGCAGCACAAGTTGGGACAACTTCTAAAGCTGGTTTTATCTGCCTTGGAGACTTGACTGACCTCTAACAGCCCTGACAACTTGTGGGTTCAAACTTCTTTCCTCTATAGCCTCAGTGCTGGAGCGGGAATGACTATCCTTAGTACTAAAATCTTAATTTGGCTGTCAGCTCTTATCACAGCCATTACTTTGGCTCCGACCAGGATGATCTCACACATTTGTTCTGAATGGGAATATGAAGTTAGTGAATGCTATTCAACATTAATGGACAAAAGTAAACTAGTGAAACTATGAAAATGCTTGCATTGAAATCTGACCAAGAAAAGCAGCAGAATGAAACAAACCTTTAAAAAACAGCTATGCTGCTCAAGGCCTGAAAGATCACAAGAGAGTTGCACTGATCTCGGAAGAGAGCAAAAAGATATAATTGTAATTTTGGATACACTTAATATTTGTGTAAGGTATCAGCACTGTCTTGGGAAGCGGTTACATCTGCCTGCGCTGCCTGCTTTTCCAGTCCCACATCACCACTTCATGCTGGCATGTGTATTTGTGTGGCCTTGAGGGAAAGTAGAATGAAAATTTCATATTGATCAAAACCACATTTTACCAAAAAAAGGAAGTAAGTTCTAGCTTAGATCAGCTGGCAAAAGGAAAATACGTTTAAGGAGCAGGACTGTTTCTTCTGTGACACTCTTGACTTACACTGGCTTGAAGTGTTTCTGAAACCGTGTCCCTAAGCGTTGGCTGCTAGCAACACATCAAAGGAATGGGTTTAAAGCCTTATCATTCTTTCTTAGCATTCCCCAAAAACTGATAAAATTATTTTCCAGATTCAATTTAATTTATAGCGTTTGGAGTACTACTAGTTATCTTGTTAATGACAGAAAGCTACTAGAAAAATAAGCAAAAACTCTGGGGGTGAATTTTTTTTAATTTCAGAGTACAAGAAAATATACATATTTTATGTATAAAATTATTTTATATTATTTTCTCAGCTACATAGCTTGTGCTTTCACTCACCATGGAAAACTTTCCCATTATTGTTGGTGATTTGCTTTGTGTTGGGTTTTGGTGGTTGTGTTTTTCGTGTGGGTTTTTGGTTTGTTTTTGTTTTTCCTGCCTACAACTTTGGTGGATTAGCAGATCTGGGTTTGGTTCCAGATGGATTATACACATCCACCAAAGAAGAAAATCCAGTCATCTTTTCTACCTCAAGGACATGATTTACTTAGTATGACTTGCTCTTTCTGCGTGACAAAATAAGTAGTAAGATTTTTCTGCACACAGTAAACTCTGATTTTTGCAAAATATATAGTATCAGATCCATAGCAGGCTTTTGCACCTGCTTGTGTACCACACAACCTGTTAGCTGTGTTCTGTATACCATTAATCTAGTTCTCTGTAAAGGCTGGTACAGGGCACCTTTTCACTTTTACAAAGTTAAAACTGCTTGCATCTTCTGTCACTTAAATGTAGGGACTTTTGCATATTTCATTACAGAGCCTTCTAGCGAAGATAGTACAACTAATATATGTTGTTATTGCAAAAGATGGAAAAGGCCTTACTAGGTTACAGAATATCACAATTCTAAAGCATCGCTGCCTTTGGGTTCTATAATTGATTCTGCAGTTACACTTGGTACTTACTAGATCATTTTAGATTTATTTATGGCTAAAACACATGAGAAATAAAGCCTCTAGCAAAAAAATGATTTATTTAAAGGTAGTACCCATACTTGTATTTTCTGTAAAACTTTGTATTTGTGAATTTCAGCTACAACATAATCTTCCCTTTTTCTTTTGTACTGTTATATGATTTTGTCCAGAACAGTTAAACCATTGGCCTGTGATAAGATGGAATTCCAGTTTTGTGAAGAAAAGTTAAACAGACCAAACTTAGTTGTTAGATAAAACTATTACCATTCTGAATGCTTGGTTCACCACTATGGCATCATGAAGAATTCTTGATACTATCTGTGAACAGCATTCATAACCTCTGCTATTTGTCTGAGTAAACGTCAGAGTGCTCAAGGAGAGAGCGATATTAAACAGACTACCTTGTACCAGAATGGGAGGGGTGGGGGAGAACAGGGCACAATATTTATGACTCCAGGAACTATAAGTTGTAATTTAATGAGATCAAAGCATTTGCTGTTTATTTGCTGCACTAGGAGCTTGGAATAAACTGGTCAGAAAACAGATACCAAAAAAAAAAAGCAGGATATTTAAAAGATTATAAAGGCAATAAAATCAAAGGCATATTTTAGATGGAAAATCATGTTGTAGAAGCCTCTAATATAAAATTAATTTAGCATTCTCCTGAGATTAAGTAATTAATGTTTCAGGAAAGGCAAAGATCTTCCAAATTTATAGCCAGTTCCTGTTTTTACCAGATAGACACTGTTCTTCCTTTTTTCCCCTCCTGATTCCCAGGAACATACACAGTAGTTATAATAGGTACTTTATTCCTATTGTATATCTCAGTGTAGGAGGTTTTACCAATACCAACTCAATGTCCACTTCTAATATACTTCTTGGAAGAGAAAATAACAAAATGCTTAAGTATCATAAATACTTCAAACAGAGTAAAATTAGCACAATAACATTTTACCTCTGAAAATAAACTTTCAGCCACGTGTGACAAGTTTAAAGTTTAGCAAGTCAGTCTTACGAATTTCAGTTCCTATAATTTATTCTGTTGCTTCCATACATTATTTAAAAGTAGGGCATGACTCAGGATAGTTTAAAAGATTTGTCTTTGTTTTGAATTGCAATGCCTATACTGGATGAACTATTTATACGTGTTTCCTGTGTTAAGGAACTGAAGAAAGTAACTACAGACTTGATAAGGTCCAAGGTCACATCTCAGTACAGGGTGGGAGAAGAAAACATCAATCTTGCAGCAAAGGAAAAACAGTTTCAAGAACTGCAACAAAAAATCAGAATGGTATTTTGGAATTTAAACAAATTAATTTTTTGGTGAATATTTTCTGTTCTTAATTCAGCAAACGTCATGGCAATGATCTCTCTGATGTATACAGATTAGTGATTCCTTTCTACTAGCTGCATATACAATATAACAAACCTATTGCCAGAATGACCTTTTCTAGGGAAGTAAATATGCTATGAATGTAAGTATAATTATATAGTAAAAACCCATGTGGATAAGAAGACATTTCAAAATAATTCAGTTTCTTCAAATAGCCTCATGATGATTCATGATATCATGTTAATACAATATTACTAAAGAAAATAGACAGTAATTTAAATGCCTTTTACTGTTCTTCATGCTCTTTTTTTAAGGTGACAGCAGTTAGTAAAAAAGTTCAAGAAGAAAACACTCACATTAAAGAAGAAAAGCTGGTGAGTTGTTAATACAACTTTGCTATTTAAAAATCACTTAAGAATATATGTGCTGCATTTTATATTTAAGTTTCTTAAATTATTATACTAAGGTGTTAAAACTAATTAAATTCACTTGTTTACTCTTCAGAAATATTTTGATACTAACATACATGGGATCTTACTCCTCAGTTTTTAGAAAGTGTATTAGCAAAACAAAGTATATTGTTTGACACTTTATTCCAAGTCTCAACTTTTGTCTTTGAATTCAGATGGGAGAAATTTGGTGTACACATGAAATAGTTGTTTACTTATCTGTTCAGTACAAATAAGCCATAAGGTTTGCATAACATGCTTGCTCTTCTGCTTTCTGGTTGCCAGCAGTTTACTGTAATACTACTGGTATTGAAACCAGGTAAAATTGCAATGATTTGTCAATCATATACAAAGGAAATAGTGGTCCATTCATACAGAACATATACATTTAGAATATTAAGCTACACTTATACATAGCTGAACAGAGTTAAAACTGTCTTCCATCGCAAACTGAGTTATGTTCCTGAGCAAATCCTGATATTCAAACCAAGGTACATGGAGTCAAGTATCAAACATAGCAAAAAAAATATGTTCCCTGTAATAACAGCATAATACGCTGCTTTGCAGAATATTAAGTGTAAAAAGTGTGGTGGTTGTTTTTTTTCTTAAACAGTTGCAGGATTTTCATTCTGCAGTTCGTTAAACCAAACATGTCCAAGAAGTGTATCACTCTTGCTCTCAGGGAGGGACAAAAGAAGTAGCATGCTCGTATACCCACTGAGCACTCACCGAAGGCTAACCCGGCAGTACTCTTCCAATCTGTAAAAGCCTGTTTGCATTTTGAATTTGCTTTTTAAAAATACTTGCCAATAAACACAGGGAAAAAACGAGAGACTTACTCAGGCCTCATTACTCCCACAGCCCTGAAAGCACTAAAAGCATTTATATGGAGATGCTTGTAGCATAATTCATATGCATATTTGATATGTATTATCTAAGAGAAAGAGTCTATTTTGTTTCTCTGTTTTGTTCTGTGTGAATTGCTAGGGGTTGGTTGGTTGGTTTTAACATACGCAGGGTTTTGGTATAAATCTGAGGAGGGCTCTGATATAGAGATGAACTTCATGTTTTCTCCAAGAGCTTGGGTTAGAAGACCTGGATTTCTGTATGATAGAGTGCTACAAATTCACCATCTGGATTAACTGAAGATGTTGGCTTCAGTGGTTCTTGGACTGAGGCTGGATATACTATCTAAATTATAGCTGACTTACACTGAACTACATGCAGAGAAGCAATCTTGTCTAGCTGAGTGAACACTCTACTAGATTTAAAAGACATGGCCAGCTCTGCTACCGACCTGTCAGATGACACTGGGCAAGCCATTCCACATCTCTGTCGTTCAGTTTTCTAGTTGTCAAATTGAACTAAAGATAAATTAAGCTTCAGTGCAAAAATATTATTTATCTCTGCATAAGAGTATACATGCATGAAAAGGAATGAGAGTACCCAAAATAACTATTTTATTTTTAGTAGATAGCTATATCTGTGTATACAATAGAACCAAAAATAGATAAACTTGAAAGTTCTTTGCAAGTATATGAAAGTACTTTGGTTTAATAATATGTTCTTCTCAGTATATTTTGAAGCAACTTAAGACTGTCTTCTGCCTGAAACTGAGGCGTTTTTTGCTGTGCATGTCTTTTAGTAACGGCTGTTCTGGTCTTTAGGGAGTAAAGATTGGCTTGGCTAGATCGTTCCCTCTGTCTTTGAATCTTTGGAAATGTGTTTTGTAGTGTTTAATATAAAATGACTCTCTGTCTCCATTCCATCCATGTTTTCAGATAACTGCAACAAACTTAATGGCAGCACCCATGGGTTTGTAAATCTCTACCACCTTAGTCAGCTCATTTTGGGTGGCTTTTTTTAGAACTTACTCTTCTTGAAGCAACAATATAGTTTTGATGACAGTACCACAAAAATTCAGATAGTGACAACAAAATCTGATGTACTTGCACCATACGATGCAAAGCTAACGTGTCATAGTTCACATCTATTAGGATTTAATTCAGGATATACAGAATGATGTCACATAAGGGAGATCCATTAGTGGAAGTGATTACTTGCCTGTCATATATTTTCTTTGGGATTTTCCATATTTTCCAGAACTGTAATATGGTACCATAAAATTATTCTATTAGATTAACTGAACTCACAGTGGGGTTGGATTTGATAGATTTTATTCCGATTTGCACTGAAGTATGTCTAAAGTATCAATAGATTGTTTATTTTAATTATAAGAAAATTCTCTGAAAAAGAGTAAGTTATAATAAGTTATAATAATGTTATCTTCTCCAAGGCAAAAGGCCAGAAAAACCTGGAGTTGTTCTGATTTCTTCCTACAAGCCGTTCCCCAATGTTGATGTTGGAGTACATTTTTATATACATGATTTTGTAAACACTGGCAGAATAAAAAATAAATATGTTAACCTAAAAGACATAAATTATCTAATGTTTAAGCTTCAGAAACAAAATCTTATTCAATATATCCTAATTTTTTTGTATTAATAAGGAAATTCTCAGCTCTCTACAATGTGTGCAGGAGCTGCTTCAGCGAATAACCCAAGCGAATGTTAGAATGGAAAGTGAATTAAATGCACTGAAAGAAGAATATCAGGTCAGCTTTTTCTTGATTAGACAGGCTGCTACTCTCTGTTATGTATTTTTTTTTAAGTCCAGGACTGTTAAAGACATCTGTATGCTTTTCAGAACTTTTGACCTCACTTCCATTGCTCCCTCAGCTCCTTAACTGTCAGCATGAACCTTGAAGCACAGTCTGTGGTTTCCCTCTTTTCGTTCTCCCCCTAAAGTAAATCATGGTTGCCATTCATATCAGCCATTTCTGGAGGGTAAAACCAGAACATATTGGGGGTTGCTTTCAAGTATTTTGAAACCAAATGATTTTGACTTTTGTTTCTTATAATTTTCACGTAGGTATAAATTTCTTTTCTGGAAAATACTTCAAATTTCAGATCTTCATAGCCAGAGTTTGTCCCCAGTTTTATTAGAGCAGAGGGCCTAAGAAAGAGTATGAGCTTAGCCATTTCTTGCTGTGTTGTCTGGTGTCATATTTACGCTAGAGGTGGTAAGTAGTCACACTGGAGAGTGTGGCGTTGCAGCATTCCTCAGTTCCTCTTTGAGCGTGTAAAAGTGGCTCAGAACGGTTTAGACTGTAAATTACACTAGCAGTCAGACTGGCCCACAGTGCACTAAAGATTAAGGTCATATCTGTTCCAGTCAGATGTGCCATGCAGAGTTCAGGTACAACCATTAATCGGACTATTAATAATTATTATCTACTATTTGTCCATATGTAACCACAGCTATTCTATTCTTTGCTTGGCCTGTGAGGCCAAGGTTTTGAACTAGGATCTCAATTAATTTCAAATTAAACTTGCTGTGTGCATGTATACTTTTGTGTTTCTAAGTAAATGCTTCTATGCTAAATTGAAATTAGATTAACTTCACATAAGCCTTTATTTTGTCTTTTAATAGAGGTAAGCAGTTTGCCTTCTGCCACAATATAAATACATGAATTTTGTATTTTGATGAAACACGTAAGGTTAAAGATGAGTTATGATGTTCTCCATCAGAAACTAGCTAAAATTTCACTAGGAAAGTACCTGCTTTGTAGTAGTGGATAAAGCTGTAACAACTGGAAGAGAAAGAGAAGTCACTGACGTCAGATGTCTAGGCTCCTGTATTTATATTAGTCTAGAGTGTTGGATTTTCATGACTTAAAATTCTTTGATCTCTGAGTGCTCTAGAACCAAGAAGAGCTGCTTCTCCACCTGGAGAACAGTCCCACCAGTTCATTATGAATCTTCAGAGTTCTCCAATTCCTCTTTCGTATATTGGCTCTTTTTAAAAAAAAAAAAAAGACAAAGCACAGTTTAATGGGAAAAGGTTTGTGTTTTTCTTAGCCTGTTTGAAATTTTTACAAAGACTAATTTAACAGTCCCTTGGCTGTAGAATTGCCTAAAGTAGCATGATTTTCTGTAACCTCTGTTATTTATATGTTGGGTCCTGCTGGATTACTTGCTATTCATACAATACTGGTTTTTGTTACAGTAAGAAGGTAACGTACATTTTATTTTTTAAGATGATTGAAATTACTTTGTAAATTAAACCAGAAGCTCAAGGTAATTTAATTGGTATATAACCTTACTGATGATGACTTTCATAATACAGGGGACCCTTTAAGATCTTTGTGTCAGGATTATCGAATAACAGGTGTATTCTAAAAGTGCTTTATTCTGGTAGTATTTCTGAGCTATTGTTTCCCATCTCAGATAAAGTTTATAGTATGCCTTAAAGCTCCAGCTAAAACTGTGAACGGTATCTGTGAATCTTATCTTTGAAGACTTCACATAAATGTCTACAAGTGTAGGAAAAGTATAGCTTGTTTTCTTGTTGTTAAGGTATGAATTGAGTACAAGTCTCTGTTTTGCAGCCTGTGCAGGCCAACAATTGATTTCTGATTGCAATTATACTAATTCTGATTAGAAAGCCTGCTTTGATTTGGGTTCTGTTTATAATAGGCATTGGGAAAGTATTAATGTTTTCTATTTTTCGAACTAACAGGACAAAGTATTTCTAGTCATCAAAGCTTCAGTGTAGTCTTCAAAGGTAATTTCGTGCAGGCATAGGTACTTTAGATGAAATTGGTGTTACAAGACATGGATAACTAGTAACAGGCTCTTGATTCACCCTTTGAAAGCTCTGTTGACTATACGAGGACTCCTCAATACTTAGTTTGATGTAAATATTCCTTCTTAGTCTTCACTGTGGCACTTAAGATCAGCTAAGATTTGATCTCAGTTGAGCTTTGTGAGAGCATTCTGTGCATTCTCAAAACCAAGACATTCTCACTTGAGAATGGGAATTAAAGGATTCATAACACTTATGTAAGCACATATGAGTGATAAGCTTTCAAGAGATCACATCTGGAAACATAAGTGGCTAGATATTTTAATAGATGTATTTTTTTGTAAACCCGATAAATACATGCCTAAAATGCAGCGATTCCCTTAAACAGCATGATGTAAATACAATGCTATATTAAAAGCGAATGCGACATGTTCTTGTTCTTTCCATATGAACTCATGGGGTTATTTTGATTTGTCATAAATGTCTGTCTGTTTAAACAGTAGTCATAAAATATTGTTGCTTTTTATAGCTACTCATGTGGCTGACAGTTTGATACAATTACCGGGATATGCCAGGGAATGAGACAACATTAACTGCTTATTTTGCAGTGTCATTTTTTTAAAGCAACAAATGGAACTTATAAAATAGGGAGCTGAATATATAACTGGAAGGGTCTACCCACTTTCCTGCCAATTTGAGAGCTATTGCTTTCATCTTTATTGATTCTAGAACCGCAATATGATGAATGGGGTCTGAAGGTTATGTATTGTTCTTATGCCCTATCCTACATCCCTGTCAAATTTGTGGACCTTGCTCATCAAGAAAAAGAGTTTCTTCAGAATAATAGAAAAATCGAAGGAGTGATTGTAGGGTTCCATGGAAATATTTTTATTCTTATACTCACAAAAAATTACTGCTTATTTTTGGGCTTGAGGTGACAATACTTAAACTTGCAAGGTAACATTGAAGAAGGATCATGCTGTCCTGTCTCATTCCATCTATGCATACTTAATGCTAGGATACTAATGTGCTTATGAGTTCAGAAAAACAAGTTCTTTAACAGATGACAGAATGCTTTAGAATGCAAGGAATTCAGGTGTTCCCCTCTCTGTACAATTGGCTTTAACATATGATCAGCTCTATTCATCTGCAACTCCTGATATTTTGCCCTAAGAGCTATGCTGTGGATAACTGCTATATTCCATCTCAGAGGAGGTTGCATCTGAGATGCAAGTAAAAGCATCCTTGGAGTTAGAGCAGGTTTATCAAAGAGAGGAGGTCTTGGACTCCGAGTTTATAGAACTTAATGAAAGGTGCTACATAAGAGTGCGATTATTCAGACAATGTATTGTTAAATTGTTTCATCTTTTTCATTATATAATCTGTCACAGAAGATCCATTATATTCTTATGCACAGCTTTTTTCATGTGTATAAAAATGCAAGGTAGTCTGAATTTTCATAGTGTTAATGCCTATAAAATACATTTGTATTAATAGTGTAGCTAATTTAACATAGGCATTTTAAAATTGATGCTAAGTGAATCAAGAAGTAGACTCATTTTTAGGTAAAAGTAGAAAAGAATTGCTTTGGAGTATCGCCTCCATAACTTAACATTTTTCAAGTGGACTTTCAAAGAAGCTCAGCAGAGTCATAAATATGTAGCTGGTCATATAGATACATGCATTAAAGTTATGTTTACATTATCAAATATATTTGTGTCATCTATATAGTAGATAATGGATGCAGTAAGTCCTTTATCTTCCACGCTGTTTGCTATAAAAATGTGATAGGATAAAAATTCCAACAGTACCTGAGATGTGTGTGAAGTTACTGTTGATTTACACAAGACTGCTTTAATTTAGCACAGTAAAACTGAAAGAGTTAACCCAAAAATGTTGCAAGTACTATTATGATAATATAAAACTTAACATTACTGTTATTTTAATGCACTCCTATTCTGTTTCAGCGATCTAATAAAAATAAATTGAAGGCTAAGCAGATGTATACTTCATGTTTCAGTAGATATGTTTTAGAATTTAAAGTTTATACAGTTTATAAGATAGGTTAAGAAACAATTTAGGACAGAAACACTGATCAGAAAAATAAAAATATTTTCTTTGAGTATACAGTAGTTTTTTCTTTAAGTACAATGGCTCTAGATTGTGCTACATTTCATATTTCTCATCTCTGGACTTTATATTACTTTCTCAGCACATTAAAACTTATGCAGTGAAACTGAATAATGGCAAGTGTTTTTATACCCTTTTATAGCCATTTCTTTTTTCATAACCTCCCCCTGTTTCCTGTTAGCTAAACTATAAGCACCTTTCTGTTAATTTATGAAAATTATTGTTGAGATAGCACATTATCACTGATCTGTATGGCACTTCCAGCATGTTAGAAGCAAAGGTCCAAGCAACATAAAACACATCAAAATTCATTAATGCGGTATTGATTATTTTTTGGATAATTAATTTTATTGCAGACCCTTGAAAGAGATAATGAGCTGCAAAGGGAGAAGGCAAAGGAAAATGAAGAAAAGTTCCTTAATCTTCAGAATGAGCATGAGAAAGCACTAAGAACTTGGAAAAAAGATGTAGGTTTATTAAATTAAATGTTAGAGTATTAAAAGGTTTTTGAAATAGTCATCAAGCATTTCGGTTAATTCCTAAAAGCCAAGAAATATTGCAGAAATAATACATTAAAAACAAGAAATTTCTTTTCCAGTAATGCAGAGTCTTCTAGAAATGAATATTTTTAAAAGGTAGATTTAGGAGAAATGTTGACTTCTGTGCTCTAAAAGGTCAGTGCACTTCCTGCAAGAGCCAGGGTATTAGGTGTTACCTTGAATTTAGCACCTCAAAATATTCCAGAATTACACACTTGCCATTACCCAGACATGGAAGCTGATATAGCTTTTAATTTACATTGAATTTTATGTATTTTTCAGAAAATTTGCAATTTTTTACACAGCTTACTCAGAGAATACCAGCATTTCTAGGCTGCACTCTTGTACCCTGAAAAAACTACCAGTAAACTGTCATATAGTAAAAAATGACTGTAAACTCACATAGACTGACGTGACACAGACTAACGGTAATTCTGAAGGGCCATATGCCCAGGAAAAAAAAAGCAACCTCAGACTGAATCAGGTAGAGATACTGAAGGCTTGCGTTAAAGCAGAGGTCCTGATTTGACGGGAATTATTCAACATGGACTGTGGGGTGAAAGGGGACAATAAAAGGTAGTAACCTGCATGTCCTCTCAGTGAATTCACCTCTGTGTACACCTGAACAATAATTTGTCTTCAATATTTGCCATTCTTTCTACTACTACATTATTTTTAAAGAATACTTCAGTAATTATTTAATCCAGAATAATTAGCAAAATATTGTATCTGTGAAAATTGTCTGCAATAATAAATGCATGTTTACAAGTAAGAAAGGTGAATACTTCTTCAGTAAGACAAGATCTGTTTAGTGTGTGGAAACCAGACTCTAAGCAGCATTTGTTTAAGTCTGTCTTTTTTATTTCTCCATAATTGGCACCTACTGCCAGAAGGGTTTTGAATTTGGTAGGTAGATTCTCAGGGAGGCTGTGGGGAAATACTGCAAAGTTGTCCTCGCAATCCTTTTGTCTAAGGCTAACTCTTTTGAGTGCAGCCACTGTGGAGACAACTGCAACCATGAGACTACAAAATAGCTGAACTGTTCTGATGCTCACTGCCCTGAGATTTGATCTCCCTGATTCCTAGGAGAGTCTTATACCATAGTTTCCTGTATAGACATAGGAATTGGCCCTGGTTATTTCTTAGGAATGTTTGCAACTCTTCTTTAGAAGATAACTTTTTTTCTTCCATGTTTCTGCTATGGCTAACTAGAAATTTGGTCTCTTAATACCTTAAAGTGTAGCAGCATCATGGATAGTGTTAACATTATACACTGCTCTAGAAATATTTGTACATTAAATTAAGGTATTTCTGTAAAATTGCCCTTCTGTTCTTTTCACAACTTGTACTTTTGACCAGCCTTTTTGTTCTAAATACACAAATGTAATTGTTACATGCTCACTGAAGAAGCATTGGATACTTGAGGCTATTTACAGAAGCAAAGTGCCAAGCAAATTATTTGCTGTTGTAGTTTCTTGACAATGTAGGTAGAGAATGAATGTTGACTAGTGTGTTTATCTTTGAGCCAAAAAAAGGAAGAAAGCTACCAATACAAATCTCACTTTTTTATGCATTGCTACTTGAAGTAAATGAGGAAAAAAAAAAATAAAAAGTATAGTCTGTAATGGAAATGTGGTTAAAATTTTTGTTTGAATGAAAAGGCTCAAAATTCTCTTACTTTGTACAATTAAATTCCTTAGCATCTATGTTTCTTGTAAGGATTTACTTTAATTTGCTAAGCTGTTGATACCCCTGTAAAATACTGGTTTACATATTTGAACATGCAGTAAAGATCTGTGTTTGTGTGCTCTGTGTACCCTCAATAATTACAGGAGGAAAATATGAGAAGAGAGATAGACACTATTAAAAATGAGCTGAATTCCCTTAAAGGAGTTTGTACACATCTTGGAGATTATCATCCTCCTCAGGGAAATCAGCATTCTGAGCAAGTGGAAAATCTGCAGGTAAGCGTCTCTAATAGCTGCAGTACTTCCCATTTCCTGTAAAAATATTAGAGAATGAGAGATATGACGCTTTTTCTAATCTGGCTGTCATGCCCACTGATCGTCCTTTGACATGGCTAAACCTAAAAATTTATCTGATGTAATCAGTGATCCAAGATCCCATTAAAACTTACTGTACCCAGAGAATGTTCCCCTTTCTTCCAGAGGGGCACTTATATCATAGAAACTTGAGATGTTCGTTACCTTATTAATACATTTATATGTAATAGATAGCAGTTATCTTAAATAATCTATCTTTACTAAATCCTATTTCACAAACGTATTTTGCATGGGTGTTTCTCATACTGTGGCAGACTCATTGACTTCATATGTATATAAGTTACTTGGAAGTGTGGAAGTAAATCCACTTCTACTCAGAGGAACTAATTTCAGCCTCTGTAACATGGGACAGATCAGAAGATTCACTTTATCAACACATAGATTATCTAAGGTCTTCAGTTTTAGTTTAAAAAAAAAACCCAACCTTTATTTCACCTAGTGTCTTTAATAATCATCAAAGGCATAGCAAGCTCAACAAGTAATGAATGCAAGACTTTTAAAGATAAAAGACTTCTATGCAGTGCAGACCGAACCAGAATTGAGCTTGCATTGCTGGGTGAACCAAATCCACATTCAGCTCTATATTCAGAGCACATACGAGAAGCCAACAAGTGGTTAAGCACATGAAGATGGTCTTTTGAAGCAGAAGGAAGAGCAGGGAACCCTGCAGCTATGTGTTATCCCTTACTTAAACTGAATTGCAAATTTATATTCCAGTCTTTTATAAGATTGAAAAACTGGGAAGTCATAAGCCGTAAGAAAAACTTTGCCTGCACATTGAGTGTATTCTGTTGTTGAGTATTGATTATATCATTTTTCCATTAGTTTTTATGTCCAAAGAATGATTTATCCTTCAAAGAAGGGAAAATTCATTTTGCATATCTATGATTTCAGTGTTAGGAAAATAGGAAGACACTAGGACTGTAAAGACAAGAGGGTTTTTTTGGTTGTGGTTTTTTTTTTTTTTAGAACTAGTCTATGAATTGTCAGTAAAATGACAAACCATAATAATATTTTAGAATTTGGAAGAACTTAAAATTAATTTCTTCACAATACATGTATGTATGTTTGTAGCTCACAAACATACATACACACGCATATATGAATATATACACATACATATCTGCTGATGTGCGCTTAATAATGCGATGGAAGTTAGACTTGAAATGAGTACTCGTCTTGCCAAAGCTGTATGAATTCTACAAGGTATAATGCAAATTGTGTAACTTTTAAAAATCATTCTTTCTTTGAATGAAAATGAAATATGCGTTATGTTTAGGATGCAGAATCAATGCACACAATCAGTCGTTCATGATAAACAGTACTTGTGCTTACTAAGATAACCCTATGTGTTTGAAAATAGATAAGCTTAAAGCATATGCTCATAAATGCAAAAAAAAGTCTGAGATGTCTTCTAAATATATATTTTACACTATCTTATGGCAAATTGCCATACCACTTTGTGTTGTATGATCGTAAGATTTCAAAAGCTAGGCAGGTTAGGCTGAGTCAAATCTCCAGTGGAACACTGCCAGGGAATTACTGGAGCTGCAGCAGATCATATTGATTATTCTAATTTGTGGAATTTCACCTCGTATCCGTAATGAGTCAGTGTCTAGTAAAACATAAAAGGGCAAGGTGTTGGCTATGATTTAGATCTTGACTATGGCTCCAGGTGTTGCAAGGAAATATGCATATATATATTTTTACACCTAGTGCCATCTGAAATCCCTGCAATTATTTGTGGGGCATGAAATTTAGAATGTATGTAAACTTCTTCATACTGATCACCTGTGGAATAGTAATTAAACGAAGGCCTTTTTTAAAAGAAAGGTACAATGTCAGACCTCATTACAGACTCAAATTGCAATTTAGTTTAACTCTACCACGGTTCACATTTAGCTTAATATAATTTGTAATACTGCTGTGTACCATTAGAGAATAGGGCTACACCTAGCAATGGGTTATTGTGATTCTTTCGTGTGTACATGTACAGGGAGATCTGGTTTTGAGAAGGTTTTGAATTACATAGTATGAAATATTCTGTTGAGAGAAAGGTCATCTTAGGTATATGTATGTTGCTTAGTTAGTTTTCACTAAATCATGGGGAAAAAAATTAAAATCCAGGTTTGATAGTTTTGATATGTACGCATTTTAGTTTATGCATCTTGGACCTATTTTTGAAGGGCTGAACAGCCATTTGAAGTTAATGGAAACGTGGTTTATTCAGCGCATCTGAAAATCTGGGAAGGAATCGTGTAACCTTTCTCCCTTTCTAAGAACACTTCATCATGTTTGTTTCAGATGCACTTAGCCGTTCAGCCCATACCAACAAATGTGGTATATTCCACTTCAGTAGCTGGTTTATACCTGTACAAAAGAGTAAGGTGCACAGTTATATTGTGGTGTTTGATGTTTTTGTCTAAAGACACAGCTCCTAGAAGCAAGAGTTTATAAAAGAATTACAGCTTTCATGAAAGAAAAAGGAAATTTCTCGTATTTGTATTTGAAAAGAAAAGCTTGAAAATGTGATGCCAAGGCTGTATATAGAAGCAAAATTAACTAATTAAAAAATTGGAAAACAAAAAAGATGTAATATTTACAATTTCCAAATCAGAATGACAGGGAAGATGATAATAAAATACGAGGAAAAGAGAAAGAAATTTCAACTGAAACTTCAAATTGAAGGTGGAGTATTTGGCAGAGGAAAACTATTTTTAGGACCCTCCTCCATTCACCGTGATTCCTCCCTCCCCCAAATCAGCAAAGCTGGGATCATCAGGATGTTTCTGTGACGTGTAGAAAATTGTTTCCTGCAGATTTGTATTCTACGTAATCTACTATGCCACCATTGCAATAAGCCCAATTTTACCAGTGTTGTCTACGCACCTCCCTCCATTTTGCAATATACGCTGTCCTCCCCACACATCTGATGCCCAAGCACAGCGCTTGTAGCTCCCTCCCACAGCCCAGCCTTCCTTTTGCAACACCTCCAGTCATCCAAGTATCTTCAGCTTTTTCTCACATCTTTTATGGACTAAGAAATACCCCTGCTCCCTCCCACATCTACCTACTTTTATGGCCTGTCTTTAGGGCAAGAGCCCGCATATGCTCCTGCCTTCAGCTGCCAAACAGCTGATGATGATAAAGGATGCATCTTCTTTTCTATTTGGTTTTTGGGGTTTTTTTCGGTTTGGTTTTTGGTGGGGTTTTGTTAGTGTGTTTCTTCACTATTCAGCTCCCAGTTTTCACAGAACTTTATCAAATGCAACTTTCAAAAATAAAGCCAAATACAGCTGCAGTAGTAGACCAGTGACTTAAACTTTAAGTAGACACATCTTTCAGGCTTCTACTGCTGTTGAATTTGACTCAAATTCAGGTTAAAAAGCCATGTGGGAGGGAATGAGGAACTGACTGACAGGAATTGCAAATTCACAAGCCTTATTTGCCTATGAAATGAAGTTGAAAACCCTAGGTGGTTTGTTAGAAAAATATAGTGTTAATATGTGTGTGTATGCCCATGTGTTTGAGTGGAATTAGCAATCATGCAGGTTTTTTTCCACATGTAATTACTGAGCAGGTCACTGATTTAGCCAGTAGACAGAGGGACTGATCCAGTCAGCACGTGTACAATACAAATTCCTTCCTCTGAGAAGTTCTGTCAATCTATGTAACTTTTTTCTGTGGACTGTAATATAGCAGGACCTAATTTCTTTCCTACTCTTCTAAGGTATTAGTCTGCTTTTTTTTTGTCCATTTGCTTTAACTTTGTATGCTTCAGGTGAATGGTCTTTAGTTTCCATCAGAATTGTAAAAATAATTTTAAATCTAAGTCCTGAACTTTAAATCTAATCAGTGACTGTAGTAAATTATTAAAATGTGTATAATCTTTTGTCCTTTCTTATGCTAGAGTGGTCAAGAACACTCAAAAGCCAGTGAAGTACAGGCTATTCAGAAAGCAAATGAGTGTATGCAGTCTATAGTAAGAAAAGCCTGTAATTTTGGACATGATGAAGAAACTGAAGTAAAGAACACAATGGACTACTCTTTAAGCATTGAGGAATTACAGATAGAACAAAGTAATAACATTACATGGATAATAGAGATAAGTAGTATTGTTGAAGAAAGGATAAATGTTTACAGATACAGTATATGACAAGAGAATGCTTGAATCCTGAATTAAATGTTTTTGTGCTAACAACAGTAAAATTCTTGGTGTCAGTAGTGCCAATCTATGATAAATTCACAAAGCTCTGAATGAAAGGACAGTACTTCTAGTGGCTGCCCTGGGACATTAAGATCGGTGTGCTGTAACCCCACAAGCTGTTGCAGTGCTCTCTCTGCATGCCAGTTCAAGTAGTGAACAGGGGTTAGGAAGAACTATGATGTGTATAGAAGTGTTTGGAAGCAAAACCAAGGACTGTCCCATAAAACAATTAAAAAAGGCAGAAAGAGAGTGATTGCGCTGCACAGGACAATGAAGGTCTGTTCATGTGGATAATTGTAACGCTTTTCTATGCAAAGCACTCTGTAACTCCAGTAAGTAATTTTTTGAAGCCACCTAAAGGAAATGTACTCAGTCTCTAATGCTCGGTCTCTAAAGTGTAGCAAAGATAAGTGGAAATTTAAAAGCTTTTTAAGGGCAAAGTGACTGCTTTAAAGGATCAATGCTCACAGCCTTTGAGTGTATCTTTCAGAAAACACCTTTCAGATACTGAAATGCTTGTTATTCCTCACTGGCCCACTATCATCAAGTCATAGCATATTCCTTTTGGTATGAACATAGTCCCTTAAACAGTTTTGTTTGGGTTTGTTTTCCATTTAGCTAAAAATGCCACTTTCAAAACAAAGACAAATAGAGTTGCAGTAGTAACCAGTGGCTTAAACTTTATGTAGACACACAATGGTTGATTAAGTATGTGTTATAATTTCATAATAAAGACCTCTTTCAATAATAAGGCTGACAGCTATCAGTTGGGAAATATTTCAACTATAAGCCGTATCTAAAATCTACAGAATGTTAGTATATTTTCTGTTTGAACAGCTTATAAATATTTTGCAAGTTACCATAATACAATACTTCAGTAACTTTTTGATAGACTTGTGTGTGTAATGTAAGATAAGAAAAGCCAGTATCAATACTAATCTTGAGTCTATCTTTCTGGAAATTTTAAACTGTAAAAATAAAGCAGTAAACCTCTGGGTTATCTATCACTAACTAGAGAATACACTTACTCTAACAGATTTACAAGTTCTTGAAAACAGTTTTAAGGATGAAATTAATGTTGCTAGCCCTTATGAAGAAAATCAAAGGGAGGCTTCTCCCAGGAATACCCTCTGCACAGATACTGATTTAATTACTCAAGGACAGACCTCAGAAATATATGTCACTGAGTGCAAAGAAGCAGAAAATCTAGGAGCAACATGTAGAATGTTACTGGAGGAAAACAATGCAAATTTAGAACAAAAGCTACAGGACAGCACTGAGCCGTTGACAGTATGTCACACGGAAACACGAGGAGTCTTTTTAGACAGTACTGACACTGTAGGTGTCTCCAAGAAAAATGCAAGTCAGGAGCCTGACTCTAGCAAGCAAGGATTGTGCAATACTACGGCTGAATCAATTTGTACTAAGGCAGATAAAAAATCAAATACCATACAACGCAACAAAAGCATCCTTACACCTGAAGCACCCAAAACCGAGTCTGAAGTGGTTCTTTGCACTGAGAAGACTGATGGGTGTGAAAGAAGTACAGATAATCATCAAGCTAAGGAACTAAGTTTTAGCATCCTGTCTTATACTAAAGAAAATGCTCACACAGAATACCAAAAATGTAGCTTGCTGGACAGTGACAATTATGCAGGTAATGGATTACATAAAACAGAAAAAAACCTGTTAAATCTGAGTAGTTTACATAGCGATAAACTTCCTTTTAAACAGATACACACAGATGCTGAAGACAGAAATTACAATGACAATGCCAGAAACACAAACAGAAATGGTGCGCTGAGGAGTACTGGTGTTGCAGCAACTGATGCTCAAAATCTACCAACTGTTTATTGTGATAATGCAAGCGGTGATGATGCCACAAAAAAGCACGGTGATAATACGTCTCTCTTAGGGATTTTCAATTTATGCCCCCCAAAAACAGAAAGAGGAATAAATGTGGAGGATGCGTGCAGCAAGCAACCTGAACAAGACAGTACTGAACAAATGGGGAATGATACAAATACATGTACTTTGAACACTGAAGCCGTATCTCCAGTAAAGGCTGATGATCTTGAAATAATTGTTCATAAAAAAAACCCAGCAGATAGAATTAGTACAGATAAACTAATTCCATGTAAAAAAGTTAATGATGATATTCAGATACACTCCATCAAAAATGGACGTTCCCTGGAGATTAATAATTCAAGAAATAACACATTGTTAAAAGAGAAAAAAGACTCGCTGAATAGTACAGATCCAGGAAGGAAGTTTGCTGAGGGTCACCTGAAAGAATCATGCTCTTTACCCATGAGAGCATCTGGAAATTTAGTAAACGTAAGTGGAAGGTCATCCTTTGATCTTTCAACCTCAGATAAAAAAGCTGAGAAAACTCCAGTATACTTAAATTTTTTAGACCTCAGTTCTTGTTCAAGAGTAAATCAAATGAGAGGTCAAGCTACATGGACTTCAGCTTCCAAGGAACTTTCCCTTTTGAAAGAGAAACTACCGTGCTCAGTGGAAAACACAAAGGTTATTTCAAAAACACAGTGTCAAAATCTCAGTGAAAATGTTGACAGAAGAGAAACAGGACTAGGTAAGAAAAATAAGCATTTACGTTTTGAAGCACGTAGTGAATATACTTAGAAAAATTATCAAAATGTGCAATTTCTGCATCTAAGTTTAGTGTAGCATTAGAAAAATGTAAACCTTCTGACATTTTAGTTATATGGCCAAAAAAATGAAAGATGAGATTTCTCTGTTAATTTATAGTATAAATGCAACTAAACAGCTTTTGTTTGCTCAATTATCTGATTAAATAAACTTTTCCTCATATTTCCCTTTGTGAAAGAAAAGCAGTGCCATGACAAATGGAATTTTTATAGGCATTTCTAACCCTAATGCAGAGCACACTCTCTCAGGGCTCCGCATATCTCTGAAAAGCACTGAGCAGCTTTTGGAAATTATTCAGTGCCCTCGTTTTGTATACAAATTAGGGTAGTTTTTGAACCAGTAGATGCTTCTTTGAATGGGGCTTAGAGAAACTTTACTTTTCTATTTTATTGTACATCTTTAATTCAGATGGACACTTAAAGCCATCTGAATGTGTTGAATGTGTGAAAGGAGAAGTTTATATTTTTTGAAGCTCTGGAAAACACACCTAGCTGTTAAGAGTGCTCACGGAGCTTTTCCATCTCCTCCTGTTGGCACTTGCTGATTATTTGCTGAGCAATATTTTGCATGTGCAAAACAGTAAATATGAGCTTCATTCCATGTGTTTCTAAATCATTACTGAAATGTGGAAAAACTGTATTTTAAATTTGTTTCGCAATGAAATTAGCTGCTAGATTACCCCTATACTTATTTACTAAAAGTGCCGTTTTTAAACTCCATCTTTTACCGAAGTAATAAAAGCATCATCTGTATTTCCACAGTAAATGGACTTCAGTTTGTTTACAGATATTCCTCCAGTTCAGTAACTGGACATAGTAAAAGATAATACGTGCTGCCTTCCTTTCTCAAAATAAAGCTTGCATGCGGATTCTGTTCGTAATGCATGCTGTAAGCTTAAAAGCAGATGATCTCTTGGACTCTGGGAGAAATGAAAGCCCCTGCTTTTGTAGAAAAATGGAGCTTTGGGTGCTTATATGTTTTCCGAAAGAGCTAGATCCATACATAATACAGGGTGTTTGTGTCTAATTGAGGTTTTGTTGAGGTGGTGTTTTGAGCTTTGTGCCTTGAATGTACCAAGAGCAGAATGGACCCCCGTCCCTTAGTTTTGCAGCCAGTGGCAGTGAGACAGAACACCAGCAGTCTGGTTTCTTTATATTGTTCTGGTGTTATGAATTTAGGTTTATAGGTAATTTGTTTCTGTAGTTGGTCTCTTGCCTTTGTATATTTGTATACAGATGCACAATTTTTGAAGTTCAGTTTCAGAAAGGTCTTTGTCCCTAAAACAATAGTGGTGGTAGCAAGGCAGCAGAATCCTGATCTCGGATGGCACATTACTTCTTTTAATAATGTGAATTTTGATACCTGTTTCAAGAAAATTAATGCATAGATATGTGATGTCCTGCATGTATCTTTTCTGTAAGAACAGACAGCACTGTCTTAAGTTTTCCCACGTGTTCCTCCTCCTTCTCTTGTCAGAAACTTTTCTGTATCCAAAGTACCGTACTTCCAAGAAGTGACTCTGAGAGGTTCATCCAAAGGAGTTGGTAGGGATTTTAATATAACTCTAATTGCCCAAATGAGTTTTCTAGTGACCAGTACAGTCGCCAGACCTTGAATTCTAGCAAAACTTCACAGTGAGGATCTTGTTCTGGCTCCCAGATGTGCCTCTCACTCTCATCATACTGCCTAATTCAGATAGGTCCCTCCTTCAACTTGCTGACCTCTCTGAATCCTCCACCTCTTTTGGAGACTAGAGAACCTTACTGTCAGAGCACCCAAGAGTTAGTTGTTGTGGTACTCAGCACTGTAACTTCCAAGATTTATTGGGGTTTGTTTTGTTTTCAGATATTTTCCCAAATGGCAAACCCGGAGTGGAATCCATGGTGTCCCTAAATTTTTATTTTTTTTTTTTTTTTACTTACAGAATCACAAACAGTTTAGCCATAGGGGCGACTTAGAGGTGAAGAGCATTGGTGAAAGAGTTTAGTAAGCCTGTCTGAGGGAATTCCTTTTACTGCCTAACCACAGTGCAATTTACTGTTTACACAACTCAGGTTCCCAGAGAGCAGCCACTCCACATCAGTAAATGGAGGAATGAACTGGGAATGGACAAGATCTTCCTGGCAAACTCTTGAAAAATAAAACAAACACAATCTCATAATAATTTCCCTCTTTGTGCCCCGAGAAAATACCAGTATTCTTAATTAACTGTTAGACAACCATGAGGTAACATGTCTTTTCATAGCAAAACAAAGATTTTGCTATCGTAGCAGTGGTCGGCGGGCATTTGTGTAGTGACAAAACAGCTACTGTTTGCATTATGAGTAATTGTGAAAGTACGCTTATGTCTTGATCTTGCAAGGAACTCGATATTGGTTTCAACGGAGCTATTAGCAGCGCATAAAGCCACTGCAGGATTGGAACCTTATACTCTGCTATGATTATTTACTTATTTGCCCTTCCTACCTTTATTAGAGAGCTGTAGCCTGATTTCCTGAAATATTAGGTGTAGCCATTTACAAAAAGCCTCCTTATTTAAAATGTTCTTGTTTGTCTAAAAACCTTTGTATTTAGAATGTCTTTTTTATTACAAGTCACCCTGGAATATGATGTCAGGATCGCAGTAATTACGTATTTTATTATCATTATCAGAAGGTGAGTCTTAAAGTAATACTGTTTGAAAAAATATATTCAGTTAGAATATTCAGAATACATACATTTTCTATAAATCACAATTTTAATTTATCATTAACTTAATATGTGAAAATGATATAAAACATTTTTAATCAGAGTAGAAACATACCTCATCTTTAGAGACAAAATAGATGCAGAAGTATGTGAAAGAAAAAAAATGAAAAGGGAAAAGCCTACAACAGAAATTCAGTGATTTAAAACAAAAATATTTGATTTTTTAAGATCAGAGGTAAACCAGAAGTTTAGTTATGTTACAATTAGTGCCTAGAGACTAAATTGCAGTTGTTACCATTTCCTTTTTGTCAATCAGGTTCTACCAGTTTTAACAGAGCTGCCGACACTTTGAATACCTCTAGTATCCACCGAGACCCCCAGGGAGACCCTAGTGAAGAATGGAATGCTACAGCAAAGACTTTTTATGATTCTTCTTTTCCCACAGAACATGTAAGTCAATTAAAAATATTGCGGACCAGACCTCAGTGAGCTAATTCCACAGATATTTGTACAACTGTACGCATCTGGATACTTTAAGACTGAGTCAATCTCCAAAATAATATCAAAAGGGCAACAAGGCACCATTTTTCACAATTAAGGTTGATAGAAAGCAGCAGGAAAAAGTCACAGCATATGAATCAAACAGATGCTAACCAGTCTGTTTGGGAGGGGAGGAAGAGGGTAGTTCATTGTGTACCCTAATAAAAATCATCACCTACAGTAAAAGTAGGAGTTAAAAAAAAAGAAAGGAAAAAAAAATAGTATGTAAAAGTAGAAAAACATAGTTTCCTTTATTCCTTGATAGGAAAATGTTACTTAAAAGAATCTGTGAAAGACTCAAAATTCAGCATATCTATGAATTAGAGCCTATCTGTTTATTCTACGCTGCAGTTATGCGATGCCACATTTAGAGTTCTCTTATTATTTAGTAAGATGACATTACACAAACGTGTAAAAGCAGAGAATTAAAAAGAAACCTGTTGTTTCCCTGTAAGACAACTTCATTCAGGATGGCACTAGCAATGGCTCATACTGCATTTTTAGATCTATGTTAGACTGTGGAGCTTGAACAGCTTTAACTGCTGTATTAGGATTTGACCTAATGCTAAACACATTCAAAAGTGATACAATAATTTACAACTGCGGTTGACCTTCCTTTTTAGAAGAGGTTCTAGAGGTATGTCTCAGGTAGTTACGGCTGTCATCTTTGGATGAGGTTTGAGGTCAGGGTGCATGGTGTTTTCAAGTGACCAAGTTGGCTGACTTCAGCGGACTTAATCAGCTCTCAATGCCATTAGCATTCACATTCTCTGAAATTCAAAAGTAAAGACTGATGTTTTAAATTACTCAACTTTCCTAACATGACTCTACTTGGGAACCAGTGAGGTAGATTTTTCACCAAACACAGTGGTGGTATTTACTGTGTGTCTCTTGCTTTGTCTCACTGAGGTGGAGCCAGGAATTGAGTGAACTAAAATACCTGATCTACAGCTAATACAAAGCTGTATTTCATTATCTGATTGTGGTTATATCTACTTTGTCACCTCCAAATTAAAGCTCCTTATGTGTTGCTGGCTAAGCAAAAGCTGAGATGGACAAGAACAGAATGCCTTGCTTGTTTATTTTCCAAACACTTGATCTATGAAATCTCACCCTGGGATATTGGAGACCACTCCTTCCCTTCTGTCTTGGTATCATTCTAATGCCTTCTGTCCTCAAATTTGTCATTTTTATGACTGATACGAAAAAGCTGTTGGGAGATTAAAAATAGGCTCAGCAGTCTTTTTTGCTGCTCAGTTTATTTATTTTGACTAACATGTATGGTGATAACTAGAGCAGACTTATGTCTTCCATAATTTGAGTAATCTTAATTCAACCAAAGTACAGTACTCTAAAAAGTGATAAACATTAAAAAGAAATGCTACAGCTGCAATTAAAATAAAAAAAAGAAGAACTGTTTTAAACATTAGTCTGTACATGCCTGAGTACCAAGGTAAGGATGAATAAGCATCCTCAGCTCAGTTTAAACACAAGTCCCTAAATGTGCAGTCATACTATTCAGCAACGGATGTTTTTTACGCATGTGTGTCCCATAGGTGGCCATATTACTCAGTGCTGGCAGCAAGACTCGTTTTCCTTGTATTTTATTGTGAAAATGCTGAGGCTTTTTAGTTTGACAGCTGAGATTATTCTTTTAAAGCTTTATTCCAAACCTGCTGTCACAGAACTGTATTAAAATGCTATATGTATATATTAGCTAACTGCAGTTACTTCTCCAAAGAGGTCTAAATGCTTGTTGTCTTCAGTAAAATCCAAGTAACATGGCATGGCTTTATTTCACTGGAAAATTTCACTTCCACATGTGGAAGACCTACATGAGAGTTTTTCTCTTGGATTATTAGTACAGGACAGATGCAGCCCGATGTGCTATTCCATAGAGATTCTGACTAGTGGCATGCAATGAAGTATGATCTCTTTCTTTCTGAGGCCTTGGGAAGGAGCATGGGAGAGTATATGTATACAGCCGCTAGAAATAACAGGTTGAAAATGTTATTGCTCAAATGAAGAAGTTACTTCCTCATTGAAATAGAGATCACAGTCCTTATTGACCTAAGTATCCGCATGTTCAGCTGCATGGCAGTAATGTTGTTACACATGCAATAGGCTGAGTGAACAATTTGCATGAAGTTTATTGTTCATATTTCAAACTTCAAGAAATGCTTGTGCACGGGGGAAAGAAAGCTTTAGCACAAAATTCCTGTGCTAAAATAAAGGCAGGCCTCATAAAGACTTTGTGGCTTACAGTTGGTTGGGGCACAGTTGCCTAATATTAAAAAAATAATTGAGCAGAGGGGGAAGGCCTCATTTTGCAATCCCTGTAAGCGAATTACCCTAGCATGCAACCACATTCTTAGATGCTACGTTACAGACCCCCAAGAACAACTGCAACACTGGCTCCGTGTAACATGGCTTTGTTGTGCACCTGTGCTCCGGCAGGCGGCTGGTGCTGCACGCTGGCCTCCCCGAGAGCCAGGCAATGTTGGATTACGAGTGGAGAACTCATCATTCAAGCAAAAATCTGTTTCCCTACTGTGTTGCCATAAGTGTTTGATTTGGATAGCTATGAAATAGCTATCAAATAGTAATTAAAACTATTCAAACAAAAATATCTTTAACATAAAAAAACAACCTATTACAGACCTTGCATGAGTTAATGATGTTTGCTTTCTAATCTATACAGTGAAGCAGAGAGGGAGTTAACACTATAAACCTCATGATTTTGGGTTTTCTTAATCAAATGCTTGCACAGCAATAGAAATGTCAATTGCAACATTAAACTGTTTAATTAAACTATTTATTTTGCTAATCTCCATTCTAGTACAAGGTTGTCTTTTTTTTTCTCAATCACACTCTTCTGTACTAAATCTTACGTTAAGGTTTGGTTTATAAAAGGATATTTGTCATTACCAAGTTTTCTAAATTAAAGCTGAAGCAAGCACTTCAAATTAAACATTTTTTCCAATTGATTTATCTTTCTGTTCACATTTCCTTGTTTGCTTAATGCTCAGCAAAATCCCACAATTTCAACCTTTCTACCTGAATTTCACTGAATTATTCACTGCCAAATTTGTATTCTGTCAGGTGAAAGAAGGATTTACTGCTTTACAGCACGAGCAGAAGTCCTCTCCCATGACTGTAACTCCAGGAAGAAGTGAAAGTGCACCCAGAGATGAGGACAGCCGTTCTGTTCATAACTCCATTATACAAAACCAAATAGAAGAAATTGAGAGATTCCTGAACTTGGAGAGACTTCATTCAGCAAGAAAAAGAAAATATGAAGAAGGCCAGTGAAGATCAGTGGCAGGAGATAAAAAGCACGTCTTTTAGGCACAGATCAATCACTTACTTAAACCAGATTTGTAGAGGTATTCCTATAGAATATGGTATATATGCACTGTGCTTCCATGCTTAAGCATACAGACCATTTTTATGTTCAAAAAAATGGATACAATCCCTACTAATATTGTTAGTTCTCCGTTTCTGCAATCAAATCCAAGTTACTATGTGTTTTGCCTGAAGTTAAAAAGTTCACAAGTTAATGTTTTAATGCCCGTTATGTAAAATTAAACGATTCCTTAAGAGTACCCTTCTGCTCCTCAGAAGTTTTGGCTGAAATACCTCTATTTGGTTTCTGTGTCAGACTGCTCACTCAGTTTTCAAGCAAAATCAGCTGCAACTGTTTCAAAATACAATGCTTTCTACAAACATTTACAACAACTTACAGCAGTTCTAAGTGGCAGAAGAACAGGGAAATCTTCTGCTTACCTTTACTGCCAAATTATTTAAATATATCTGTTGTAATTGACTCTATATCAATAAAGTCTCTTTCAACACTAAAGCATCAGGTATGATTTACTGAGATAAGGCAGCAGATCTTGCTTCATAAAGCTCCACTTCTAACTGGCTCACATTTTTCTTCCCTTAGGGTATAAGGGAAATTTTCTCTTACTTTACAATTACTTGCACTATCATTTTTCTGATCTCACTCCCTTCCTCCCCACACCTCTTGCAAAGAAAGATCCTCACGTTGTAAACTTAAACAAGAGCAAAAGAAACATAACCAATATTGCTACTGTTTGTTGTTGCTAATTATATAAGAAAATCAACAGAAGATATTTTCCCATGTTAGTTTTATTGCTTTTTTTTTTTGTGTTGCAATTTAGAATATTTAGCTTCTTTAAACCAATTGCATACATTTTGGAAACATTCACAAATTGTCAAAGTTTTGAATAAATTTCATCTATAGTGACATTACTAGGTGAAAAAAAAATTTTTAGGTGTCTGAGAGACTGAGGAGACTGTTTTTCACTTGATTCAAATTTTGTTTCCAGGTGTTTAGAGTGTCATACAATTGCTGCCACTGCTGCTTTCCAAAAGTCCGATGTGTGCTGTGACTAGAGAAGTAAAACAAAATTGGAAGATGATTACTAGATGTCATGCTCACCTAATAATTCTTTTATAGCATTACTTTACTCTCACAAGTGAATAGGAAAATTTTTATTTTCTCTATATTAAGGGCTGCACTTTACCAGTTAGAGAATTCTGTAGCCGTCCCAAATATTTAAAGCAACAGTCATTAGTATTCTTGTCACTATTAGGTCATTAAATGAAATGTGCTGGAAAATAGGACTCTTTCATTAAATAAGCTAATCACATTCAGTGTGAGCTTTAATAAAATTATGATAAATAGCAACTATTTAACTACCAGCAACTGATAGGAACAGTACCTTGCTTCTAGTTAAAATATTCTACGAATGTAAGTGAAATAATTAGAACACACTAAGTTCTGCAAAATGCTATGAAGAATTAAGTCTTACCTGACAACTACTTTCCTCTGTGTCTGATCTATTTTGCAGTATACCATCTTTGTCTTTACAGCTGCAAAGAAGCAATGCTGTTTTGAGCAATAGTTTCAAGCTAGTGCAAAAGGCATTAAACTGCATAAAAACCGTTCAGAATTAGATCAATACAAACATAAAAACACAGCAGTTCACTTAATATTGTTTTGATGTTGGTTTTAACAGTCTAGTAGGCAGAAAAGCAAAATGACGCAAGAAGATGAAGGTCATGCATGAATCCTGTTGTTTGGTGCCAATCTATTAAAGAAATATCCCGTACAGTTTTTATGGACTTCTGTCGCCTACAAACACATCCTGTTCTAATGACAGCAAACAAAACCAGATGACCAATTAAGCCTGCAAACAATTTATTAGTTCTATAAAGAATTACACGAAATACAGTTGCCGTCACTGAAAAGAAAAACGTTGTTTAAAATACAACAGTTAAGGATGTCTTTAAGCATGAAGTTTTGCAGCTGTATCTTGTAACAAAGACAGAAATTAAAAATGAATATTTTTCTGAATATTTAACATTAGCTTGGAAGACTATAGAAGGTATTGTTTGTTAGCATTGTGTAAAGTACGGTACTGCAGTTCTTACCATCAATAACAAATGCTTCTACATCATCAGCTCCAATCTGAAGTTCCTGTTGCATTGTGTCAAAGGATATTTCTTTATTCTCTACAGCCATTCCCATGAAAGTAAGTAGCCTCATTTTTGCCATATTGTGTTCATGCAACAACCCTGTGTAAAAGTGTTGACAGTTTATGGATATAAATCATAATTCAGTAATTCTTTAATTTGTTTTTCGTGTTACTTTTACTATATATGCTTCCAATAATTCAAAACTTATTTCACGTCAAGAACATATTCCACCTGTCCTTATCAACATTTTTTGAGATAAAACACTAATTCCTGCATCTTCCTTGTGTTTTGCTAAAATCGCTAGTTTAGTTGTGAATTCATCAAGACTCAGTCATTGTCAGTAAAAGGTAATAACTATCTACAAAAATGAAGCTCAGAGATTTTTTGAAACAGGAAAAACATCCCCTTAACAGAATTTTAGGTGGTGAGGGTGCAAGTGTATTTTTCAGTTGCATCATCTGGAAGAATAGCAATGCAACAATAAATGGAAAATACGTGACTGGTAATGTCAAAACCTTACAGCCTCACCACCCATTCTCATGTACTTGCTTGAAAATAAACCTCTCTCAGTAATGGTTGAGCAACATTACATTTTTGTGCCAGAATAACGTGTTTTGGCACAGAATTAACTGTTTATACCACAGCAAAAAAGCATCATGAGTCACATGTATGCTTACAGCATCTAGCGTGGCAAAAAAGTGCTCTTCAAGAATAGAGGAACAGATATTAAAGGTTAGGTTAGCTCTTTTTACATGATTGTATGAATGGCAACGCAAGGAATTGAGCCAAGAGCTTGCACATCTAAACCAGAGACCGTTTTCCTGCAAAAAAAGTCTAGGTCAACGAAGTTAAGACATTCAGATGAACCAAGGCATTTCTTAATCCGAGTTCTGTGAGGGACCAGCTAAGATTCGGGGGAAGTTTCTTTAAAATGAATGTCAATCATTTTGTTTTGGAATGACATTATAAACATTGGCATTGCTTCAGTAAATATTTAAGTTTGGAATTTATAACATCCGTACACTAATAGGAAAGCACATTAGTGCAGGACATCATGTTGTGTTAATTAGCTATAATTATGATGCAGGTTCCCTATTTGGCACTGATTCAACAAAAACGCGATCACCATAATTCATACGAATGAGGAGCACCAGCAACTATACCTAACTGGGTTTAATGGAACTCTACAAGCATCAAAAAATCAATTAGCACACATTAACCCTAATTAACAAATGCAAATGAGATACTGATTAACTTTCCGAAAAAGACTGCTGATAATACCAGATCAAATGTGGACATGTTAGGGCGATTCAGTTGACACAGATAATGCTACCACTGGCCTAAGTTGTCAGCATTAATAAAACAACAAATTGTAACAAACTGATGCCACCTGTAGGAGCCTTCACTGCACAGCTTTCACAGACTGGTTTTACTTGGTCCTCATCCGGGAGAGGTTAGAACTAAAGCTGATGCTGTACTGTCACTGACATCCTGTTATTAATATCCTTTATTTTAAAGCCCAATATCTTGGCAAGTTATTTAATCGAAAAAAAAAAAAATCTTTAAGGCATAGTTAAAAATTTATTTTTGGGAACAGATCATAGGTGTTCTGAAGAATTTTTGAATGCCTCATCTAATAATCATATTGTTTTCTATACAAAACTACCCTTGTTTTTCAAAGGCATGGCTGAAACACTCCGACCAAGTTCCGAGCATTCTGGCCTGCACTGCCTCAGAATCTCTACCTTGTCCACTGCTCAAAGACATTCAGAATTTTCCGAGTATACCATAAAGCAGGTGAGAAATCAAGATAACTGGAAGTAAGGCTGTCTTTCAAAACAGTTACACAGCTATTTAAGGATTTTACTAAGATTATGTGAATCCCAGATATATTGAAAATGCACACACAGTATATTCACAGAGGTAAACACAGGCAAAACAAAAGAAATCCTGACTATTGTATATTATATGATTAATACTACATATATGTGTATTTAATTTTCCATAAATTTATTCAAATGTTAGCATAACTGCATTTTCAGCAAATACTTCTGTGGAAAAATAACTAACAGATAAGCCATTTCAATACATAAAAATACTTATAATACAAAAACCACTTTCCCCTAAGAAAGAAAAGCATAAGATGCTTACACAACTAATGTTCAAATACATATGACAAAAGGCATGCTTATCCTATAGACACATTTACAAACTACCAAAAACTTGCTGCTAGTTTTATCCACGAAAAATCACATTGATATTTCCATCATTTTAATACCCGAAGTATCAGCATTTTAAAGCTCTGAGGGTAATCATTCTCAGAATTATACCACACTCCATTAACAAGATAATGCATGTGTTTAAAAGGCTGCACTAAACTCTGTTTTAGCAAAACTATGCCTTTCCTCAAATGCATTCAGCCAGTGTTCAAGTGTCATTTCAAAATCAAAGTTATAAAAAAAAAAATCTGATTTTTATGGAAACATTTATTCATTACCAATATGTCAAAACCTTAATGCAGTAATAAAAAAATCTGCATCATTGAGCAATTTCTGCATTGTCACTGACCCCTGTCCTAAAAAGCTGGAATATAAAAAACGTAATTTTAATGCATGCAATAGCTTATGAACCAGTGCTCCTTTGAAACAGTCAATTACACATCAACGGGGGAGTGTCAAAGTGTTAATTACTACTCCTTTTTTCCACAGTGTGTAAATAAAGAGGGTGCTGACATTAACATTCCATCACATTGCTTCATGTGATGAAACAAATTAACTGGGACAGACTGTGGCTTGCTAGGTCTAATGCATCAGCACACACAGACACACACACATGCTATTTGCATGTTTTATCTTACTGTTCAGGAGAAGTATTTGCCATGATAAAGTTATTAATCATAAAAAAAATTGTAAGAGATTTATACAAGCTGCTGGCTTGCTCAATAAAGTTGTGGTCTCTGGCCTAGCCTAGAGTATCAATGCATTAAAACTCCCCTCCCGAAAGGTTTAAGAGAAAAAAAGTGGGGAAAAACACAGTTCTCTTCTAAACCCATAAACCAGCTTGTCCTAGTAGAACAAACCACAGTTAGATGGCCCAATTACAATCTAGTAGAGGTTAGAGTCCACAAAATCTAATCCATTCTTAAAAAATCCTATTAAATTTCCTTGGCTTCAATATATGGGTTCAAACCGAAGCACTTTGCGGCTTCCATATCTTAAGCCACGTAAATAGTCAGAAATGTAACAATCTGAAAACTTACCAAGGGAGTCAATGAAGTCTTTGTTGTTCTGATAAAACTTGACATAGGATGCTAGTTTAGCACTTACAAAAATTGTCAAAAGCTAGAAGATGGAAAACAAATATAAAGAACAGTTTAAATATTATCTGTGCTTCCCTTCCTGCAGACTGGACAGATATATATAGATATATATAAAAAACTATTGGTATTGAACAGAAAATAAACAGTTAAGAGCTAAAATTCTGCCTTCTGTCAATAGCTGAGGGCAATCTGCTGAGGTTACTGCCTTTTCTCAGACCTGAAAGGCAGTTTTGCTACAGAACTCATATGAGGGCAGGATTTGTAACTCAGTTTCTGAGACTTCTGAAGGGAAACATTTCACATGTAATGTTTTAATTTTTTAATTTAAAAGTATTAAAAGAAATAGTACATTGCAGCTCAGTATTACTGACAGATAACTATTCTAATGAATTTCAAAAGACACTGATAAAAGAAGGCACTCCACAGATACCAAACCATCTTGCTAAAACCAAAGTTACTTACATCATGAATAAGTTCTCCTTCCAAAAATTTGACTGGTTTTAAGGCAAGAAGATGATCAAAGAGAAAGGTATTTGGATCCTTCAAAGCTCGTACAATACATCTAATTAGAAAAGGAAAATGCTTATTTTTACAGCAGTACACATTTTTATGAGTAAGTGCAACTCAATTTGTTGTTCTTTGCTTTCTAGGAAACACCCATGGGTCTTCAACTATTCTTAAATATAAGACGTGTCACATTCCAATTTTACTCTTCATTTTACAGATGGAAAAAAGAAGGAACGGAAAGCATTAAGTAATTTGCCTAGTATCACAAATTAAATTTGCCAGGTGATAAGACTACAGATTATTACCCTGCTGTTTCCATCTATGCATTTATTTCCAGGCAAACCTTTATTCCTAGAGGTATTTTTACTGTCCTCCTAAAATTTCATAGAATTAAGTTGTTTAGGAAGATTAATTACACTTGAATACGTGACACAAAACAGAGAAAACCCCAATACCAAACACTGCAAGACCTATGATTTATCAGTTGCAGCTCCAGACTATAAGCAGACCTAAAGTGTTTCTAGAACTCTAGATGAAAGCTTTTGTTCAGCGGCACATTAGAAGACTTAGTGCTACAGCTTAGATCGCGACCCTGCCACATAACACACACCCAGAAGAACTTAAGGTCTGCATAGATGCGGCAGCATGATAAACCCTAGGTAGACGTGTTCTTTCAGATGTAAAAGGCCTCAGATTGCTGTCGGGTAGTCAATGAAGTTTTCATTTATGCACAGACACTTTAATTTTCAAAATGAGTCATCCTGATTTTCCTGCATGCTCAAGTATAAACAACTCCCTTGAGAACTGTTGGCTGTACACACCCGGCAGAACTACACGACTTATTAAAAATCCAATTCCTAAGAAGAATCATGATAGGTAGAATGTCAAAATACAAGCTTTTACTCATTTTGGCCAGTGGGGAAAATACACTGTAAGGAACCAATTTACTCCCAGTTTGTCCAACAAGTAAGTTTATTTCTGTGTAGTTCACATCCTTAGTAGTTGCTCATAGAAAAGAGAGCAAGAAATTCTTCTCATCAGAAAGTGCTATTTGAAAAGAACACTCAAAGTCAGAGAATCAAGTAAAAAATCTGAAATAAAGGATGCCAATTCAAATTTTGATCGCACAGTTGATGCAAACAACACCCTTACCCAAGGCCGATCTCCCTCTCAGCAGTGACCAGAAATACACCTGTGCGCTCGCACAGCGGGCTAAACCTGACTCTGCCTAGGAACAACCAAACCTACCATAGGCTGCATAGATAAACTCCTGATCAAGTCAGCCATGCTACAGAAGAGACTGTGGCAGGGCCCTTGCCTGCCGGGCCATGCAATGCTTTTCATAGTAAGCCGATCAACGTAATTTAGCAATTGAGAAAAAGCTACTTTTAAGGAAACCAAGAAGCCCGTATTACCTGTGAGCGTCAACCCTAGCCTGGGAAGCATTGTCCTCCGTGTAACTGCCCAGTAGTTCCACCATTACTTTTGCTGCCGTGTCACTATAGAAGAAAAATAAAGTTACCTCAGGATTGCTGAAAAAATAGTTCAAACAAGACACTCAAATATTTAAATAATTCCACTATGATGTTATAGGTCAAATTAAATTACACTTGAAAAAGATGTAGATGATCCGTTTTAATTCTAGTGGAGAGAACAAATTAACTAGATGTATTCTTTCAATTCTTGTTCTACAAAATGTTTATCTTCACCCTTCATTTCATTCTCTTAAATTGATAAATTACCTGCTGGTTATGGAAAAAGCTTTCTAAGCTAGGAACAGCTTTATATGGTTCACTAGAATGCTCCTCTTATGCACATCTGGATTTAATCATTGCAGAATAAGTAGCGCTGCAAAGTTTATTTCAAATGTAAAATGGCATATCTTAAAGAATATTTATGGTCAGGAAAGTGACTGTATAAAAGCCGCCTTTTCTTCTTTCACAGATTCTCTCTTCAAGTATTCAGAGAGAGAGCTGCTCATTTTACTGACGAAGTTAAGCAGCCAGCAATTAGATTGGCTTAGGCTGCTCTGAAGCAAGCAGCTTCCAACATTGCTTTGACAAGACAGCTTTTAGAAAAAAAATTCATTCTAAGAAAACTGAGTAAACCTACAGCCTTGTCTACCCGGATTATTTTGTAAACAGCTCATCAATGTTACTGCACACCAGCTGCAAGACTGCTACTGTGTCATTTTGACAGATTTTGATTTATCTTCACGTAACAGTTCTTACCACTAGTGAGGCCAGCAACCGCTGATGCTTTTTACAAATTTTTCAGCAAAAAAGATACGCGTTGAATATGCTGTGCGTATACACACAAAACTCCATTTCCTACTTCTCAAGGAACTCTTGTTAGCTATTAAAACAGCAGGCTGTGACAGTTCTTCCATACAGAGAATAGATTTTGCTGATGCCATCTTACTGCTTCCTTCGGACAGGATAGGGTATGGGTGTTGATACAACCAAACCTTGACAACGAGAGCATGTGCTTTGCGGAAATCTCCCGTGCACATACACAGACTGGCAACTACTGTACGGAGAGGTACTTTCTCGGTGGACGGGAAGAAGGTTGGATATTACTCTCCAGAGTACAGCGAGTTACAGTGTAAAGCCAAACTCTTCCAGATACAGCAAATTTCCCCATGTGGTCTGACAGACCTACAAAATTTCCTTAAAAGAAAAAACTGTGCAAGAATAAAGTTTCAATTGGCTTTAATTACTTAAGTTAATGGCATAAATTGTACAGGGAAGAAACAAACCTACACAACACTCCCAGTACGTACTGTGCTGTGATATGGGTTTAACCCATATAGAAGCACAGGTCTGAATGGTTTTTATAGTACAACGACACTATCCTTACACGGGTATTTATTTTAAATCTCACAATACTACTATTTGACAACTTCTCTATAGGATGAGCTTTGCTGCTCCTTGATTTACCAGATCTCATAGATGTGCAGTACAAATATTGACATCATGGGAAGCAAGCAACATCACATACAATCTGGATGTATATGGAGTGAAGAGAGTTTGTGCTCAAGGCAGAGGAATTTTCTACAGGTCCCAGCCTTTACTCCAGAACCGTGTTCAGGGATGTAAACCTGAATGAAACACTTGTTTTAAGACTCCAGCATTAAAGAGGTCAGCTTATGTTTTGTCATGGCAACTGATACTGGTGTGTAGAGGAACTGATAGCTCTGTATCAGTGAAATAAAACTAATTTAGATAGCTTTATATATGAGAGAACTATTTGCATGTAAATCAGTCTATGACAGGCTATGATTTTTGTACTGGTGAAATCGTATCAACACTAGATGTTCTAGTGAAGACAAAGAACCAGTTTAATACAGGACTGATACTATACAGACATTCAAATAAGAGGCTCAGCTCATGTGCTATTCAACCTAACAGTACAAGTCCCCTTATTTAATATAAACTTTCAGAAGTTGTTCTTATATACTTCAGAACTGTGTTACTGATTTCTGGAACTTTTCCTTTCCTCCCCCCTCCCTTAGGAGCAAAAATTGAAAACTAAAACTAATTTCAAATAGTATTTGCAATCCTCCACACACTTGTTTTTTGGGTTTGGTTTTTTTTTTTTTTTTTTTTTTTTTTGTTTTTTTTTTTTTTTTTAAGAGGGAAGAGTGGAATCTTTCACTTGTATTTCTAGGAAACATCAGAACGCTACAATTCCTCACAAACTTTCTGTGCTAAAGTCTTGTGAGCCTCAGGAAATATGGCAGGCCTTTTAATCTTATTCATTCTATTCAGTGTCAAATTACTACCGTAAATTAGGATGTTTAAAGCAGTAATACAGATCACTATTTTACCAAAGCTTATCACTTAATGCGTATCTCACCTAAGATGCAAATTGAACATTTTTTCTAGCAAGACAGCTTGCGCAAGTATTCTTGGCTCCACTTGCCAGTCTAGATGCGTAACTTGACAAAAAGCCAGTGAGAATTGAAGAGTGACAGTAGATAAAAGGAAGAAAAAAAGTACAGATATTCAAAGACTTAGTAAGATGTTGGAATCAAGTTCCTCTACATTAAATGATATTAAATGGAATTAAAATTAAATGAAACAATTATTTTGCGGGTGCCTGACATGCTGAGCTTTTTGCTACAGGTATTAATAACCAGACTTGCCAGACCTGTTTGAATGTAAACCTGGGCAGGACTAATCCCACTCTGAATCCTGCCAGGCCAATGGCAGAGACCAGCTTACTGTAAGCTGGCGCCTGGCATCATATTCAAGGCCTCACAGTAGAACTCAACTCTCTGGCTGCATGCAAGCCACGCATGCCTGTAAACTCCATCTATAACTGGAAAAGAAAACAGGTTGTGTTACCTTGAAGTTTCATGCCAACACAGCTAGGAACATGCTGAAGACTAAAGCAGCTGAGGCACAAAACTCTACTGCAGAACCTTTACGGCAAAGAGCATAACCGGCAGAGAAAGTAACTGATCTCTGGCAAAGTTCAGCTACCAAACACAGGTCTCGGAAACAAGCCACACCAGCCATCTGTTTTCCAGCCACCACCACCAATTTTTCTTCAGTTGATCATGGGAAAGATAAAAATCCCTCTTTGAAGAGATCTAGATGATTGTGATCATCAGAAAGAAGAAACTTCAACCAGAAAGTGACTGGCAAGGATTTGGTAAAACAAGCTGTCAGTTCTCACTGCAGGAAAAGGAACACCACACAGAACACCTGCACGATCTACTTTTCATGAGCTACCAATCTGTTCACTGCCAAGTTATCCACTGGGGAAAAGTCTATTAGCTATGGAAAACCATCTCTTCTGCCACATGGAGTGAAGTTAAAACATAAAATAAACAAAAAAAAAAAACCTGAACTCAATTGTTTTCAACAATGTATTCTCTTCCCTTGATTATAAATCAACACAGTAACCGAGGTATGATTTTTATTACTTATTTTTCAGTTCCCACTTATCTTCCCATACTGCCCGATAGAGCAACATTCCTGAGTGCTAAAGCTGGAATGCTGCTGTGATTTTCCCATACTATTGCAAATACTGCCCACTGATCCAGGAGAGTGAACCGGGTCAAAGGTGCTAGGGTCACTTCTTGTTTTCTTTTCTGGAGAGAAGTGTAAGTGCTCTGAAAAATTGCTCCATTCAGTGCAAACCTTGTTGCAACAGATGGTAAGGACACTGAGTGGAGGAGTAATATATTACAGGGTTTGTGGAAGTTTTTAATGCCTAACTTAAAAATATCACCTATTCTGAGTAAGCAAAAAACATTTGGTAGCAAGGTTACTGGTAGCACTGGAAACAAAAATTAGAAGTTTAATCCACAGACTTGACAACAAGACTAGCTAAAAGTAGTTAGCTATGAAGTGTGGGAATTAAGGTAGTTAAAAACCTCTCAATAAATCAATAGGATGAGAATTGTTTAAAAGAGTAGGAGCATTACAGAGTATCGGTGTAATACTTCTGAAACAAAGTAAGCACTAAGCCATGTGTAAGATCTCTGATGAACACTTCTGAAATTATTTTGACCATCTGAAATATGTCATACAGTACTATCAATGCAAAAGCATTTTAATGTTAGTAACAGGAATAGGAATTCCCAATCATGTTGTAGCTCACAGTGTAACTACTCCATGAGGATTAATCATCCCTAAATTGAGGTTAAAAATGATCCTGCTATGCTGACACAGCATTTCCAGGCTACAATTTCACCAGGCCAGAATAAGCTAACTCTCCTGCCAGAAGAAACTCTCCTCCTCCTATGACAGCTCCACACTTGCCTTTTTTTTTTGCCTGGCAAGGTCACCTCCCCAGTCCCATTCACCACGCAGCTGCACAAATGCCTACACCAGCACAGACACACCCAGGTACTGGTAGCTGGAGGGGACAGGACAGGAATGGGGGGGGTACAGGACAGAATTGCTTCCTTCTGTAGCCGTACACGGTTACACAAATGTAGAAAAGGCAAGTGCAGTTCTGCTACCAGTGTAAGTCAGCAGTGTAGAGGTCCTGATGCTGCCGCACTATGAAAATTAAAAAAAAAAAACAAACACCTAGAAAACTAACTCAGAAAACAGAGTGAAAGGGAAGGGAGGCGGAAGAAAAACATACACACCCCCCCACACATCCCAAACCACACACACACCCCCCCACACACACGCACCCCCACACACACGCACCCCCACACACACGCACCCCCCCAAACCACAGCAGGGACAGTTTAGATAGGCTGAAACTGTTGTGGAACTACATGCTGAAACGAGTTCTGGACAGCAGCCCATCTCAATAGCCCTGGCCAATGCAGTCAATACACCATATCACATCTGTAAGATAAATTGATGACAGCTCTCAGTTAAGACTTACATTAATTTACAGGCACGATACACACAGGATTACTTTACATGCCAGAAGACACTGGTCTGCCAAGTCTGTTAGATCAAAGATGCTTCTTATGATCCAGGATAATAATTTAAAATGGCCAAGCAGGTATTCTGTGGACATTAATTTCCATGACTAGTGGAAAGCTCTGTCCTAAAGGTAATGTTTACACAAAAAGACTGATTCTGTTAACTGTGATTGATAAGCCTCCCAACATCATTACATAAGAGATAGCACCACCATGCACCAAAATGTCAAAAGTGCAATTAAATAATAAACTTGGCATAATGCTACAATGCTCAAAGATTAGTATTTGTAGAAAGGAATAGAATCGTACAATCACAGAATCATTTAGGTTGGAAGAGACCTTTAAGATCATCGAGTCTATGGTTTGCAGCTAATTCACCACTAACTTTCAAATACTTGGAAACACCTGTTTAATGTAAGAGTGCTTAAAAGCATAGCAAGAAAAAAACCCCAGATGTATTTGGATTGAATTATCAGTACAGATTAATTTTAAAAGTGCTGTGAGAAATACTTTCCCCTCAGATCACTTACAATACATCGACTTAAAATACAATTATCTAGTATCTATTACTTGTCTTTTATACCTTTTTTTGCAGTCCACTAGGACATCATACAAGAGTCTCAGAAGAGTATGCTTTTTCTCTGTGCCGAGATTCCAGTCAGAAATCCATTTTCGGACCTAGGTAGAATACAAGTGAAGAAGAAGCACTGGGGAAAAAACTACAATAAAACTGAAAATATTTCTCATTTTCTCTGAAGCAGAAAAGGATTGAAAAGATCTTGCACAGAGATTTCTCCTTTGGGTCCTCTGACTCCCAGGCTCCCCATGCAGAACCTGGAAGTTTTCCTGTGAGAAGCCCGAAGTCTGTGCTCTCCATGTTACTTCCTAAATAAGGATGAGTGATTCTCATACATTCTGATTCCAAAGCAAGGGACAAGAACTTGATGTCTCACTCCTGATCAAAGCTTCTCACTTTCATTACTATCACAGGAACCAGACACATCTAACTACGCCCAGCGTCAGAAAATAAACAGCAGCTTGATTTAAATTCTGTAGACAGACCTTTAAAAGATAAGAAATTCTGTGTTTCTTATTTCACTAGGCTCCAGCAATTTATAACAGGTCTGTATCAACTCTGACTAATATTTAGTGAGATGCAACACGGTTAACACAAAGGCCGTAACTTGAAGCACCACATTAATTACCTGATCTAGTTCAGTCGGAATGTACTGGATGGCACCACACGACGAGGCCACTTTAAGAAGGCTGCAGTACACTGTGTATCTCACCGGCGTGTTCTTATCCATACCATGGAAGAGATTGCTCAGTCTAAACCACAAACAGCAAACAACGGAGTTAAAGAGGTTTCAGAAAACATTACTGGAGTACACCTAACCGTTTCTATTAAGATGCGTGCCAGTACACACAAAGCACCTAGTGGCACCTTACGTCTGTGATGAATTGTAACGGCTTCCAGTTTTGTAACAGTTTTCAGCAAAGAAGCTGAAACTTCATGCATTTTACTTTTACTTTTGTAATACTCGAGCAAAGAAAGTATATTCGTACTTCTATTTTATGATAGGGAAAAAGAAGGTAAAAAAAAAAGCGCTTCCTGCAAGAAAGACATACCTTGACAGAAACCCCACACGTTGATTTAAAGACATACAATGGCAAGACACCGTTGTCTCACTTTTCCCTGTACAATACTTACAGCTGCAACCTAAGAGACGGGCGTTCTCCTTCCCGAAATTTTACTAACTTCTCACACAGGCTTTCAATCAGTGCTTCTTGTTTGTCAGGTTCCAGGATAAGAAGCAAAGAGACTACACTGTTCATTACGCTCTCAACATCTGCACAAAACAAAACACGCAGCCGCTTAAAATTGCAAGCGCCAATCATCAGTAACGATTTAGTGCTGGAGAGTTACTTCTGCCGTGAATGATTATTTTGCATCAGTAAGAACTGTTAAAGAAAGAAAATACCAAGATAGCCCATCTGGATATTCATCAGAACGTACCAGAGATTTGGCTCGCGTGGTCTTTCACCAACAAATCTCTATGTAAAGCAAGGATCACCACTCTAAGGTCAAAACAGAATTTGGTATTTAATATCATGCTTACTCTGAATTCTCTGTTCACACGTAAAAGAAGTCAGAGGAACTTCAGGTTTTGGTCTTAAAAAGTGGCTCCCTCCCGCACATCCAGAAAGTGCCCCATGGTTCTATAGCGAGAACACTAACACCTAGTGCTCGCGTACAGTAAAACATTTATTTCACCAGAGCACATGGGAAACCCAGACCACAGAGAAAACGCCCTCAAGAACAAAGTGTATTCAAAAGCCTCCTCAGCTCCTGTTTTAGCATGGTGTTACATCCTTTCCAAACAGGACCAGACAGGTTTTGTGTTTTCTTTTCACAGTCTGCCCAAGTATCAGCTATGCAAAGGATAAGAACAAAATTTATTACATATGGAAAATAGTATTTATTCCCTGAAATTACATCTGAACATCAAACAGCAGAGCAGTAAGCTTCTCTGGTATTTCATACTCATTTTCCTACAGCAGAAGGCAACATGAAAAACAATCTTAAGCACTCCTTCTTAGACGAACAATGCATTTCTTCAAACAACGTATATTATTCATATTAGCAACTGATTTTTTACATGTAAAGTTCTAAACGGAATTTGTATATTGGTACAGAGCACAGCAGGCACAGAAAGATCATTTAAGGCTACTGCAGCATTACCAGTGTCATTAAAACACATTAGAGCAGTTTCTAAGGATCTACAGTCCTAACTCAAAAAGAGTTACTGACTACGGAAATCTTAGTGTTTTCAGACAATATTAATCAATTAACATTTAGGCCTTCAAATTTATAGTTACAGATGTCTAGTTTTCATCACAGCCATTAATTGACAGTAAGTCTTATTTTTATCATACATTTTTTTCAGAGACGAAACCTATTTTATATATAACTTGCTATGCCCTCGTACTAAGCACAGTCTAGCTCGATTTCTGGCTTCTTTAAAGGGCGCTGGATGTTTGGAGAAGGGAGGGGCAGAGTACATGCAAACTTTACATGGCAATGATGGAAATAAGCACTTTCAGTTTTATAAGGATGCATGTGTTAGCATGTGAGCCATGCAACATACCTCTGAACTCTGCCAACTGCTACTGTTTGAAAGCACTGATGGCAATATGTTTAGCAAGAACGACAAGACTTAAAGATGCAAACCTTTGTCATCTTCTTTCAGGCACACATCACAAACTTCAATGATCTGTGCCAAGTCCACATGAAGTCCACCTTCAGCGTTTTCTTCAGAGATTTCTGCTCCTTTGGATTTCAGGTAAGCTCGAAGTTCTGCAGCCTTGAAGAAAACGAACACAAAAAACAAAAGAGTTGTTTTGTGAACAGTAAAGGCAAAGCAATTAAATTTCTTACAGATTTTTATTCTGTAACCACTCCTCTGCCCCCGCCACTCACTCACACCAGCTCTCACTTCTCCCTACCACACCATATCCTACAACGCTCCCTCTGCCCGACTTTAACGTATAACCCAAACACTGACTCACTGCACGCGCTGTGGCTGGTTTGCCAGTAACCAAACAGATCACACAACTGTTGAGCTTTCTCGCAGTAGGAACACGTCACTTACAACCACTGGCTGGAGGACAGCGGGCCGAGTAACTTTTTGTGACAAAGACGTTTCTTCTTATGAATTTTTACTATCTTTTACTCCCTTTGAAAACTTCAGGCAAAACAACAAAACCATTTAGTTGCGCCTTCACCAGAAAAGAAAAAGGGTATAAGCAAAACCACTTTTGAGGAGGCAGAAATTACGGTCTTTACACAAGTTAAAGACAGGTCCCAATATAACCCTATGACCTGCCTTACCTTGTTAGGATTTAAACCTACACCAAGAAAATACCTTTCCCCCAGTGACTGGCCTATGCATTAACTTTACGACCCACGGTTTCAGCAGCAGAACCATAACCCTTCAGAGACAATCTGTGTGAGGCCATACAACTTTCGGCACACGGGAACTCTGTCTGACCGGGATGCTACTGTAACACCAGGTGTCATTTACATCAAGTTCGGTGTCAAATCATTCCGGTACCATAAAACACAGCTAAACGCTCTAGGACCCTTTACTGCACTGAAGGTATTTCAGGCTAACTACTCGATGGGGATTTACTAGACATTATGGCAAGTGGAAACTGGATTGAAGGCTAGTAGTTGTGTATGCATTTCTTGTAGATTTCCAACTGCGTATATATACACCACTTAAAAGAGACTGGGAACAACAAACCCTAAAATTCAAAGACAAAACAAAGAAGTAGTTCAAAGACAAATTTCACAGTTCCCACGCCTGTAGCACCGAGAATCCTGCAAAACCAAGATGCACACGTAATGCTCCAGCCCGCACCCCAACTAGTTTTCCTCTTCTCAGAAAGAAGTACTGCTGAGGAGAGATGAAAACAAAGGATTAGGGAGGTGAAGAACTTTGAAGGGGAAACCGCAAACGCAGACCTCTCTTTCAGCTGACAGTGCCTTTAATTCTCCTGTTACATCTCCCCGGGAAGCGCCGCGGACAAGTTACGGAGAGCTGCGGGGCCCCGCAGACAGCGCGGCAGCCTGCAGCAGGACCGGCGGGCGCGCCCCGGCCAAGGGGGCAGGCCTGACAGGCCCCGCTCCGCCTGCCCCGCCAGCCCCGCCGTCCCCCCGCGCAGGCCGCCGCAGCCCGGCCCGGCCCTGCTCACCATCCCCGGCACCGTTCCCCCCGGGCCCGGGGCCCGGCCCCCTCGCTCTGCCGCCGCCGCCGCCGCTGACCTGATCCTCCTCCGTGATGTCGATAAAAGCCGGGACGCTCATGGCGGCGGAGGCTCCCGCGGCCGGCCCGAGCACGCCGCCCGCACCGGAAAGGCAGAACGACTTCCGGCGCCGCGCGGCGCCCGCTTCCGCTTCCCCGCCACTGGGAGGGCGGGGCTGGCGGGCGCTCGCGCCCCGCCCCGCCCCGCCCCGCCCCGCGCGCCGCTGGGCGCTGCGCGCTGAGGCCGCCGCGCTGAGGGGAGGGCGGCGGCGGCGGCGGCGGCTGTCGCCAGGTCTCGGCTCCGGCCGCGGCCCCTCAGAAGGGCGCCTACCCCCTCCGCCTGGCCCTGCTGCGGGGCAGAGGTGCCCCCGCCTCGGCCGGGCGACTTAGCGGCAGCCCGGACCCGGATTTCACCTCACGATCTGCCGGGCGGCCGCGGGCAGCGGCTCGGCGGCGGGGCGCAGCCGGGCGGGCCGCCTCAGCGCTCGCCTGGGCGAGCTGGCCGCCTTTAGTCAGATATTCCGTCACGCCAGGGCTGTTGCCGTGTGGAAAGAATGAGATTTTTTTTTCTCTCTCTCCACTTAAAACGAGTATTTTCTACTCCTGCCTCCCTTCTTCTGGAAGAGTTCAAATAAGAGACTCAGTTTAGGTATGTAGGGAGTGAAACCTGGTCAGAGACAGGACAGAAGTTCCTAGCCAGGTCCTGGTAACGTGTTGCTTAAGTTGTCTTAATGCCACCTTAGCTCATACTCCAGTTAAAAGTAACAAACAGTGACTTGGTTTTACCAATGTATTGCACATTTCTTCAGATAGAGAGCAAGAAATTTCCGATTCAACACCTCTGGTAGACCAACAGGAACACAGCTTGTTTCTCCCAATATTTCAACGGCTAAAATGAAAGCCAAGAAAAGGAAGTGGAGGGGAAAAGAAAACCACAGGCAAACTTTTATTTCCCTGTGGTTTATGCTAAGTGTTCACTGGATATAGAAATTTAGAAAACACTTAAGACAGGTTCACAAATATTTGGGTTAAATATTTTCTAAAGACTTATTAAATAAGGGCTGGAGGGTTTTGAGAGAAGGCTTTGTGGATGGCCGCATAGCTACGTAACAGCACCGGCTGGAAAGTAATTAAGAGCTTTTTATTACTCTAAAAGTCATTGAGTAATTCAAGATAAATATTTCTTTGGAGAAATACAGTCTGACAACCCGTAATGGAGTTTTGAAGTGCCAGGAAAAGAGAGCTGAGATGACGACTCTGCTAAGGAGAAAGTTGAGGCTGGTACTGCGGCGCTGCGTTTTGTGCTGTTTACATTAGACCATGCAACTCAGCTTGATGGTGCAGTGTTCTGTAAAGTCTTGTCCCTGATGTAAAATAACTAAATGAGCTATCGTTCACCCCGACTGGAGGTAGTGTTTTGTGCTTCAAGAGTTTAAATAAATAATCTGCAGTATGAAAAAAGCTATATAGATTTATTGATCATACCACTGAGTGCCTTCCTAGTGTTGACACTGTTGAGCAAAAAGAGCCGTTGCTCTCCTGTCAGTGAAAGACTCATTTAGCCCCAATTTTACAAATGGGATTTTAGCAATAAATACGGAAACACAAATTAAAAAAGGGTCTTAACAGCAATATTGGTGTTCGCAGTGGTTTGTATTTAGAAATCATTTACACAAACTTTGGAGACTCATTGAATATTAAGGGAGTTTTCAAAGAGGTTTGCCAATATATTGGAAGGTAATTAGGAAAAACTAGCAGTTGGTAATTAATTGAAAGGATGTGTAGACTAGAGGATGCCACTCCAGACGGTTGCTGTGCTTAAAAAATAGCAGATGCTGTTTTTGTTGTCTTGGAAATTCCCTATGAAAACTTTTCATTCCTTAGTAAAACAAATCTTGATGAATTCAGCTTTACTGGCTGGAGAGTGGGAGTTCCTCCTCCCCTTCTGCAAAAGCTGAAAAAGCTTAATTCTGCTGTGGAATTACTGGGCAATTTGCAGGAATTAAAGTCACAGTCCGAGGCTCGGGGGAATATTGTGAGCTTGCAGGAGAGTCTTTGCATCGCTTGGCTTTATACTCTGAATTTTACACACTTGTATCACAACTAACACACATAGTGTGGTTCTGTCCATAACCTGTTTCTGTTTCGGATCACCAAACATTTTGGGAAATGTTTCTAATACCGGTTTTGTATAAAATATGCAGAAGATATTGAAAGCACTAGCAGTTTCAACCTTTTATCAATAAAGGTTGAATTATTAGTCACATCACCTTATTGTCATTATACCCACCATAATCCAGAGATAAAAGCATCTTTTAAAAACTTACCTAAATTCCCTGAGTTAGTAAGACTGCTGCACACAAACCTCCCTTTTTTCTTTTTTTTCACCTACAAACCTGACCAAATAGTGCCTAGGCTTAGTTATTGAGTCTAATAACCAGGGCAGGCGTAGCACCTGCTGCTGAGTTTCCACAGCACTGAGCACAATGACCCTGATAAAGGCCCACCTTGCCTTTATTACAGTTCGTGACTCAAATTAGTTTTGATCATCTACATGCTTGTATTACTTTTGAATAATGGTTCGACTCTTAATTTTTCTATCATCCAAATCCTGGCTAATTAATTTGTTCTAGTTTGGGCAGTGTTTTTTAAATAACACCCCTACTTTAACTGATGAGGTATCTTTACTAAAAGTGGGTTTAAACAGAATATTTTAATACTGGCTGATTGATAGTCTTACAAGTATTCTGTATTTCATAGGTCAGCATTCTGGAAGTTATAGATAGGTATAGAGATAGGTCTTTCCTTTGTGTGCCTAATCTGGGATGGGATCTGATTTTTTAAGCATTTTTAAAGTGCAGATGACTTTCATCTAGTACGGCTTAATACAGTCCTGTGAGAATAAAGGTAGCCTGGCATCCAGCACGCAGGGGGAACAGGGATACATCATACATTTGATTTGCACAGAGCTTTAGGAGACGTTTCAGGTGCTGAAGTACGTGCTTAGTGCCAATTTGCGTTCTGGGACATTGTGCACGGCTACAAGCTGCCACGAGTCTCCTATAGATCACATGCTGTGTCTGAGATTCCTCTGATACCCCGGGGTATATAAACGGCCCAAGTCGCATAGGGAATTGACTGCCAACCTCAGTGTCTATTTTTTGTTTAGGTAGTGCACCCAGATGGAGGTTTGTCATGTATTATTCTAAATATACAAAAATAAAATAACCATTGATCACACTGGGTAGACAGGACATGACTCTAAAGAGCTCTGCTGAAATATCCACATATGGTATGTTGCATGATACTTTATTTGTCCCAGAAGAATTAAGATGATAGATGATAGCTGGGATTTGAACTTGTGCATCAGGAAGTCCACTTTGAATATAAAGGGGGCAGTATGTGTTTTGTGAAACTACCAATGTAAAGAGGATGTAGTGGAAGAATGGGTTTCAGTTTTGTTGGGATAATGACATCTCTGTGGAAAGGAGGCAACGGTTTATAGTCCTGCCTGCGGTTTGTGAAGCCAGTTCAGAAACGGGGCGTGGATGGCACTGGGGCTGGGGAGCCCCAGCCAGCCAGCGCCCTGGAGCAGGCAGGTCTGCAGGGTGGGCTGGGAGCAGCGCCTCAGGGACAGGAACCCAAAGGCGGTCACAACAATTTCAGAACTGGCTGGTGTGTGTACGTCTGTGTATGTACGTATGTGTGTATACACACGGAGAAAGAAACATCCGAGTAAGTCTTGGCTGCTGAAGGGAAGAGATTAATTTTGACTGGCACCCAGTGTAAACTCTTTTGTTTTGTTTCTGTAGGCAAACCAGAGAGGGAGAGAGATCGAGTCTAAAGAAGTGATATTCTGTCCTGCACGCTTGGAGCGTAGTGACTGAAGAAAACAAAGTTCTTCAGGTGACGCATCTTAAAAAGCAGTCTTTGTGGAGGCAATAGCTCTTTGAACTCAACAGACAGCTTTTGAAAATAAAGGGTTTAGGGTTGACTCTAGAAACTGATCCTCTTCTGTAAAAAGCGTTGATGAAACAGATCTTCTTCAATACAGAAAAGAAGTACAGACTCTACGATGGCATATTTTTCCCTCTTCAGAATTTCTTTTTCTTCTTTATTTTACAGTTCCGTAACTGTAGTGATGAGATGAAAGCTGAGCTGGCTCTCTGGAAAACCGGGTAAGGATAACTGCCTTCTGTGAAACCTGGCCAGTGACATAATTGTAGACCCCTTTCACTCCTGTAACGCAGTACGTTTTGTGCTGAGTGCCCTCTTGAGGTCTTTGGCACACAGTGACCTGGACGAATCCTGGGTAGTGTGACTGTCGCTGAGCTGTTCCTGAGTCCTTCCTTTAAAGGTTTTTCCTCTCTTTTTTTTTTTTCTCCTTTGGGAGAGATGTTCTAACCAGCCTAGACAGGGAGAACACAGTTAGGTCAGCTGTTTAAGTCACAATTACGGACAATGAGTTACTCAGGAAGAGTGAGAACTTCATCCAAAATCCCAATCAGCCAAACTAATCTGTTTTATATTCAGGAGCTTTGATTAGCTTTACTGATGTGTAGGAATGTGCTTCCTACTTATGTTTCTGGGTTGTTTTCCTAGTTCTGGCTGGGACTAAAGGGAAAGTGCTAAAATACCCATTGAGTCTCTTCTTGCAAGACACATCAGAGATCTCAGGGGGAAGCCTGTTGTCCTTACTCTTCCAGCCAAGTGCTGTAGTCAGAGGAACTGGATAACTTCAGGAAGTATAGTAACTTTTGGGTGCTTATCTGGTTTTCTTATAAACTGTTTGTAAATTCTACACGTTTGCTCACTTTTTTTAATTCCCCCAACTGTATCAGTTTAAAAAAAAATACCTGCAGTTATCCTGACCAGCACGCTATCTTCATTCAAAGTATTTATTAAATATTCTGAATTTAAGAAGCAAAATTCAATACTGCATTATTATTAATAATATTGGGTTGTGACATGGAGCATTTTGCCTTTGAAAAGCCTTTAGAAATATATTTTGTTTGGACTCTAGATACACTTATTTTGCTGCTAGCGTAGCAGGTGTTTTTCTTAACCATTTTTTTAGGAGAAATCCTAAGTTTAGAGGAAATGAGCACTCGATTATTTAAATTTCCTGAGATTAGAGGAAGAACACTTTGCCAAACAATGCCTCTTCACTTCAAAACCTCTCCCCATAAATTATATTAGGAGATCTTATTAAAAGTCTGTAAAAATTTCCTATTAAAAATGGTTGATTGCAGTCCAGACCATCACAGCTTTTGTGCTTTCAGTGAAATACCACAGCTGTCGCAAAGAAATATACTGTGAGACAAAAGGTTTTGTTTCCTTAGTCATAAATTATTTTTGTGATATCTGAAGTAAGATAAAACTTTCACTTATGTTTGAGTGAAGGAAGATTCCAGCGATAACTTGTTCAAAAATCTATAAAAAGAATATAAGAATGTAGATCTAGATAGCAAATTAGAATCAGACTTCCTTTTTGTTTAAGGAAAGCAATTATTTCTGAAGTCAGTGAAGATTATAACCAGGGATAATAGCATAACTTTGCAAAGCACAGTGCCTTTATCTCAGTAGAACCTGAAGTTTAAGCTTTCAAGTCTGACCTTCGAGAACTATACAATAGAAACCTTTAGTGTTGGCTAGTTTTTAAACCAAATTTAAACAATAATAAGTAGTCTGTTCACTAATTGTACTTACAAACAAAAATAGACTTTTTTTTAGATTTTAAAGAAGTATTAAACAAATTTGCTTTGACCATATTTGTTTTCTGTTGGCAAATGAGTTTTCTGCTAAGGAATTCTGCAGAAACGGCAGCCTTTTAGAGGAAGAAGGGTTGTATGTAGACTGAATAGACTGTGAAGTATTTGCTGTCAGGACTGGATTCTAACTATGTGTGTCACCCAATCAAGAAGTAGAAGTATATTCCACATATGACCTGTGTATGTAATGAAAATATAAAGGTACAGCTTATACACTAAAGATTATTTTCCGAAATCAGTTGCCAAATAATTTTGAATGAAAGATAAATTAGGATATTCACCATTTGCTCATATATCATTGCTTTATGTATAAAGGTCAAATTTCTCAGTCTCCTCCCTTGCTCGTTACAGAGATTACTGAATAAAGAAAGATAGTACAGGTGCTAGAACTCAGAGTTTGAGACACATTTTGGGTTACGTATGGAAAAATCAATATGCTTTTTCTAACTATCAACAGTATTTATAACTAAGCCAGTTCTCTTTACCCTGCGCCATCACAAGAGTTTCCTGGAATTTGTTTATATACATGTTTAAATCAGGAGTGTACAAAACAAAAATGCAGGATGGTTTTCTCTTTTGCTGTGTAATTTAGAGAAATAGAGTATGCAGCCTTGATCCTTTAATAAGATCCATTACTATAGCCCCCTACTTCCTTTACTTCTGAGTGATTTTTCTTATAAATCAAAATCCATCTTTGCAGTGCTCTTTTATGGCAACATGTGCTATTCAGTCTTCAGGTCAAACTTGCTCAAACTGAAAGAACTATGAAGATAAATATCTTTAGCATAAGGTCTAAAGCAAAATAACCAACCTTCAGGAATTATTTCCTCTGTGAGGATGAAGATATATATTTCACGTCCCATATACCTGGGGCAGGGACAAGGTGAGTCAGGTATTTGTGTTGGTGAGATCCAGGAGTTGATGCGCACTGGTGTAGATGAGGTGCACCGGGCACACAGCTACACACTGCTCCAGCCATTGCTGAAGGGTGCGTGGGGCTCTTTCGGGGTCGGGGATGAGTACCTAAAACCTCCGTAGTCCTCTGTACCCTTCTGGGATCTAGCTCTGTGTTCTCACTCATGCTGAATGGTCTTTTACAAGTAATCCCACCGATGTCAGCGAGACTTTTCTTTAATAAAATACTGTCTGACAAGAATATGGATATCAGAATCTGGCCCTGCTTGTACTAATTCCATTTTAATGAATACTTAAATGGAGTTGTTATTAAAAAAGTCTACTTCCTAATATTCAATAAATCAGAACTATAAAATCAGTTTGCCAGTTGTTGCCACTCTAGTCAAAGCCAGTTTCTCTTGTATTGAAAAGAATAGTACATACTGTCTCCATTCAGGAGGGATTAATTGTAATACTTTTATCTGCTTCATAAGATTTATTTCTAATAATGAAGAATAAACAAAAGTAGGGGAGCTTTAAACATTTATTATTTTTATTACAGCACCATATATTCATGAGATGTTTCACAAACACAGAATTTGCTTAACGGAAGAAGCTTGTTTCATGAATGAGCAACTTCGAAACAGAATTTAAAAAGCAGTATTTATTTCGCTGATCATATCCGTTTAATTTTATAAGATGGAGCCTTGGGCACTCTGTGATAATGCAGAGATACATAGTAAAGCCTGCTAAGATTTTGTAGGCCAGTCGGCTAATGAAGATTATTAGAGCAGTAGTGTGGTGTGCTACTGGGGAAACTACCTGACATGAGTCCTCACTGTTATGAAACAAAGTTGGACTCTCCGTATGGAAAATGTTTGGGATTTGAGATGGTTTCTCCCTACACATGCAAGAGGACTGATCTGCTTAACTGCCACGGTGACAGTCATATCAAGGAGTAGGAAGTCTGCTTATGGTGCTATCTGACTTTGTTGCACATTAACAAAATATAAACAAAAAGCACTGAAGGCAGGGCAAAAAAGAAACTTAATTCATTTAAGTCAAAGATAAAGCTGCCATTGTACTGAGAGCCCAGCAGAAAAATTCTAGCAGAGTATTATTTCCTTGAAATTTGCTAAATCTTTGAAATCCAAATGTTTCACAAGGGTGGGGAGTGTTCAGTTCCCTCAAGATGTTGTTCTAGACAACAGGCAAGTTTCCTGATTTTATACCTTTCCACGTGCCAGGTTTCCAGAGTCTCTAGCTTTGATGCAGTTCACTAGACACCCTGATGTGGGGCCAAGGATGCCAACTCCTCCATTGCTCTGCAGCAGCCTACCAGGCTGTTTTTATAAATTGCGTATTTTCTCCAACCATAAATATTGCTCCTAAAAGGGATACTGAAATGAAGATAATATGACTTTTCAGTAATAGGTCTTCTAATGTCAGCCATTCTGTTTAAACTGTTCAATTTTCAACAGAATTAAAGATCTACACAGTATATTCTACCTCCTGCAGACTGCAGTTGTTAAAAGAAAATAAATCACTTAAACAGGGTCATGAGCAACAAAGGCCAATGTGGGTTCAAAGTTTACAGGTCTCTGCATTTATCAGGTAGAAATATGCCACATTTCACTATTTCATAAAATATCCTTTTATGAAAAAGCCATCAATCTTTGTATGTCCTACTAAAACTGATTTCTCAAATGAAAGAAATGAATGATGACACCAAATCAAGAAATCGTTTATGAGTTTATATTTTTGCAAGACCACCATGACTTTCACATACGTTTTCAATTTTGGTAAGGATGTGATTATCATGTGGATATGTTTTACTCCCACCATCTGTACTAAGGGAACTGTCAGAACTGTGTACCCTTTCTTGGGCAGTTCAGGATTTGTTCAGATTTTTTCATTAATCTATAGTGGGTTTTATCCAGTGATAGTCATCATTTCTGTACATTATCTACAGATTGTCTGGGTTTTATTTTTATCTCTCTCTATATATAAAATCACATATATCATAAGCAAGTTCACATTCAAACTAAAACTGCATCTAAATGACTTAGTTATATCTCAAAGTTTTTTAACATTTCTGTGGAGTGATATTTGTGTGATTTCTGTCACACACTCTACAAAATGTCATCTTAATTACAGATTTTTTGTTATCCTTCTGGTCTTTCCTTACCATTGCCACACTTCCTCCAGGAGTCGCCAAGCTCTTTGACCAACTGGGCAATTTAGATACTTAAAAACAGTATTGTATATTCCCACTTCAGGTATTGTAGAACTAAAATACAGTGGTTTTGAGCAGGAATAATATAAGAAATTACTTTATTTCTCATCTGGTAATGGCAACCAATACAACAGCCAGCATGCTGCACGATAATAAGGAAAAGTGATTTCTGTTCTGGTAAATGGTGTGGTCTCCCTTTGTGTCTACACAAAGCAAGTGAGCTTGGCCTTTCTCGGTGTCCAAGAAAAACGGACACAAACAAATTATTAAGCATCAGTCTCTTAAGAAGAAGAATGTATGGCAAAGTTAATCTGAACTTCTGAAGAAAGAACTTGATGCTTGGGTTTTTAAGAGAAGCATTTCGCTCCTTTTGCTATGGAGTTCATTTTGAAAAAATATCATTCTTGCACTGTTTTTTAGGAAATTCATGTTTTTCAGTTTATTTAGGAATTATCTTTTTAAACTATCTTTGATTCAGTGATGAAAATACAAAGTTAAAGAATGTTCCGTGCTTCCTTTGTAACTTAGAAGTTAGACTTTTAGTCAAAGAATATATGCTGTCTAAACATGTATTTATTGCTATCACCCTTCTCATTTCTCTCCTGGGGAAAAAAAGGCAAGAAAAGAATGGAGTTTAGTTGTAATTTTGGGGAAGAACCTTTTGCCAAGTCACACACAGAGTAAGTGTTTAATGTGGAGTTAGCATTATCAGAACACAAGCCTTGCTGCACTATGGCTAGCGTTGCTTTTTTGCAGCTTTTTTTGTAGTTACAGGGTCTTGCATAGTAATTTAAACAGCCTACTCTTGTATGAGCATGCTAGGAAATACATCTTATGACACCACCAAAGACTCTGGAAAACCTTACATGCAGAGAAAACATAAACGTCTTTCAGTGACCACTTTACATTACAAACCAAACATCTTCCCAAAACAAAATCTATCTTGTCTAAGTAGACTGAAAGGTAAACAAAACTTGCTTTTCATCTGGTGGCGACCTTAGAGAAAATGTCGCTGTTAGAGCAGGCAAGATAGGAAGTTCTGGATTTTATTTTTTTTTAAATGAATCTCAGAAGAATGGTACTTACCTGAAATTTGAGGGCTTTTGTTCCATGTGCTCCTCAAAGCATCCTGAAAAATATTCACAGAATGCTGTAACGACTCCCTCGGGTGCCAGAATAATGCCCCCAAATCCACAAACTGAATCATGAGAGTTCAACGTGCTTTGCCTTTACCTCTCCCTACCGTACTCTGTAGTTCTTGCAGTCAAGGGCCCATGGCTGATTTGCACATCAAAAACATTCAAAGTAGCTGGAAGAACCTGAGGCCATGTGCATAAAGCGTAAAGAGCGCATAACCCAGTTTGAGTTGTTCATCACCTAGTGGATTCTCTACCTGAAGAAAAGCAGGTCAAGAACTCAGTGGCTTTAGGTGTCAAAAAAGCAGTTTCCATTCTAAGTGGAATGGAAGTGTTATCTTAAAAGTATCTTAGAAGCACTTTCCCTCCCTTTGACCCATATAAAATCTGTGGAAACCTTGTTAAATGTCCAAGATACGGCAGTATTTTTCAAATGGCTAAGATGATAGTTAAATTCCATTCTGGTGACCATCTACACTGTAAACAGTGTGTGTAATCTTAAATGTAAAGAGGAGGTCTCCAAAGAAAACTTTATTAATGCATTCTGTAAATGCATGCAGTTTTGCAAGTGCGTTAGCATGGTCACATAGGAGTGTGTCATAATGTGTCATGTAGTTTGGTATGCTACATCTGATCGTGGCTGTTGGGGGATGGTTTGGAGGATGATGGATGGCACTCCAGAACAGGCTGTCAGAACAAGTTGTCCAGGGAGGGCAGGGGAAAAGGAGTGGAAGGGTTCTTCCTTGTCTCTTCTCAGCCACTGTTTGACATGCCATGAAATGTGGACATAATTTCCTTCTCTAATAAAACATCGAATGCTTTTATAATCTGTCATTGATTACCAAATCATAACGGTAAGAGATCTGTAGCTGACCCGTGGAATCACACCATTTTTACAGTGCTTTCAATTAGAATTTTATTAAAGAGTGAAAGATGTTCTGTGAGAAGTATTGAGAAATATCTGTTCCAAAACAAGTGAGAAGCATGTCTTTACAATGTTTTAAATTCCTTTTCCAACCTTAGTAAAGCCAGGGGTTCCACTAATTAATTATGTGCTGTTACACTTTAGTTTCATTAAAAGTCAGTTATAATACAGACTAAATACAGAGTGCCTGTTTTCTCTGTGTCTTTCTTTCTTTAATATGCATCTGCTGAATACCCTCTTACTCAATAATTCTCTAAGCTGTAAGGTCCCCACCGTGACTGTCTCTCCTCATCAAGAAAGCTTCTCGTACATCTAATCATTCGTCTGTGGCTCTGACCCTCTTTGAGAGAAAAGGTCCCATAAGTTGTCTTGAAGAAAAGTTCTGAAGGATATATCCCTCTCTAAGGTACCAGAAGTGCAGTGTGCTGCTGTTGTATAGAAGTCTCACAAGAGAGCAGAGGGATCTCTAAAACAGTGCACCTTTCCATTGCTGAAGAATCCCTCTCACTAGGAGTTACACTACCATTGTTACTCTCCCTTGCTGTTTAATTCTTAGAGCACAGTGAGACGTGATATGTATTTGTCTTGCCCTGTCCTCAAGGACATACTAATGTGCTGCTGGGTTAGAAATGCTTTCTTTAAAAGTACTCAAGTGCTGGAAAGCTGTTTCTTCAGGGTAGCTGCAACCTGAGAACATCCTTTCTTAGGAAAGAGAGCAGTTGAGAAACTTCTTAACCATTTAAATGCACTGCTAGTTTTTGTAATTTAACTTTTTTTTTTAAAAGTTGCAGTGTATAATTATATATATGTATTTCAAACAAATAATGTGTGATTATCACTTTTTTCTTTCGTTTCTGTACAGTTAACTTTTGTGATAAATCTCAATTTTTAAGAGCTGTATCTTGCTTCCATAACTTAGGCATAGGTACTACCCTTCACGTTACTCTTGTGTTGTTTTTAAGTTTACTGTGTCTTGTTGTCTTTCTTGTCTGAGAAATATCTTCAGGGAACCACATGAACTTGATGCTGTCAAAAAGTTTATGCTTTCACATTTACAGCTGAGTGCAAGCTTCTGTCTACTGCTGTGTTATCACAGCAAGGTCTAAACTTACTGAAAAAGCAACAGTTTTAGATAACTATTTGAATGTGATACCTCTAATCAGACATTATTTTATACTGTTAATTCTTTACTTAACCTTTCTGTAATCCCTTCTCAGTACTCCTTCCTGCTGCATGTTTGCAAGAGTGGGAACTGATCAGAACTTACAACCCTGTAATGTTTTACAGCTCTGCTGGATTTTACAGTATTTCACTTCTCGAATCACCTGTGAAGAATTCCAAATGACAAAGCTCCCAGAAACCTCAAAATAAAGAAACTGGCTCTACTTTTCTAAAACACTTCTAAAAAGCACATCCTAAAGTTAATATAATTAAGGACTATAATAGCCTTCTAGTCAAACTTTGATAAGGCTACACAATGAATCTCAATGAATAGAAGTATGAACTTGGATCCTAGAGAAAGAAATGCTTCATGTTCATATACCAAGGATAAGATTAATCTTGTCTGTTTGGTGTAGATGTCTGCATATGATCCGGTCATAGAAACATAGTTGATGAAAGAGAAATCAACGCTAGGGTCAACTCATTTTACTTGTGTTAATTGTCCACCTAAGAATGCCTGCCTTACCTTCGGCTCAGTGAAGGGGCGGGTTGACTAACATTCAGTATGCCACAAAAAATGTGCAGGTTACTTATTAGTGCTGGATAATATAATACTGACACAGTCTCACATGCGTTCCTAAAATTATATCTCACACTATTTGTGAATTTTACGTTCCTCTGATTTAGGCAGATTTGTTTGCTGATTATTGTATGCAATACTGAAAATTAACATAATATAAAAACACTTTTCATCTGAAAAATTATGATAGGACAGGACGCAGTGCAGAAATAAGGGAAGAAGCAGCATTGGCACCTTTGCCACGTGGCAGGTTTTATAAGTGTGTTGCTTAATACAAGGTTCAGATCTGACATTTGAATGTTAAAGCCCCATATTTAAAAAGAAGCCCAAGTTGGCCTTTAAATTAAAGGTCTGGCATCTTTAGAGAGCATAAGTAGTATAGATCCCTCTTCAGTCACTTGTCCTATGTACAACAAATGCAAAGTGACAAAGTGAGCAAACTGAAATTTCTCACTCTGTTGAGAAGTAGGCAATACTAGAATAATTATGTGTAGCTTTGACCATTCATCTTCAAGGAAAGCTTTGCTTACTTGTTGCTGCTACTGAACTTGATATTGTTTGTAGCGAGGCTAGATATTGAGGAGTGCTACTGGATAGTTTCAGAAGTTTGGTTCCAGTTGATGCTTTCCTTTCAAATCTCATATTTGTGATATTAACCTAACATTCTGTAAAGTGAGCATTTTTCACTGGAAAACCACTCGTCAGAGGTAATTTGCATTAGAGAGTAGCTTTGAATGTAAACACCATAGGAAGGGATGTTCTTACCAACTAAGAAGTCTGCACTCAAAGAGAGCTTTAATGGAAATAGCTGGTTTTATCATTTTAACTCCTGTTAACATTTGGCTGGATTTTGTGTCAGTTGCCTAGCGTGTACTGATGCAGTTTTACATTTGGTTCTCCCACTTCTCCAAATCACCGAGAAAACTATCTGCTTAAAGAGTAATTATACAGCTGTGCATGTTCAGTCATCTGATGGTTTTGAATAAAAGTAGTCGGTTGTGTTGCAGTGTGTGTTTGTTTTGTAAGTGTCATATGAAGGCTGACAGAGATCACATTTCTGTGTTTTGCTGCTAGGTCCAGACCATAGCCTCTAGAGGTAATGGATCTCGCTGGAGCAGATCACCAAGCAGTGCAGGGTTTCAAGAGCTGATGCACTTTTATTGCTACAATATTCTTGTCATGAAGGTGATGGGTTTTGTGTTGTGGTTTCATATATCAGTGTGGGTTTGTGTCTAAAAGCTGAGCCCTATTAGTAAGCTGGATAGCTTTTTTTAAAAAAAAAGAAACTTTTCTTTTGTTCTTAGAGATGAGTTGTTTCTAAGTAATAGGCTTCTGGGTGTATAGATTCATATGTGCTTTAGTGAAAAGACTAGATGCTTATATATGCAGAACAACTGCAGAGGGAGACTCTGCTGTTATTGAGGACTCCAAATCTGAGAAACTCCTGTGGAAGCATCATAAAATTTATCAGAGCATGGCTCAATCACAAATTAGATGGGTTTGTCCAAGAGAGCGACACCTATAACCAGCTACAGCCCTTGGCCAATAGCAGATTGATCCTGCTGTTGGCAAAGCTGCATTTTGCTCTGAGGGCAGGTTATGAGCACTGTGTTTGCTGTTGTCTCTGCTCTTGGAACTGTTAGGCAAGCTGCAAGTGCTTGCTAGATGGACTGTGTCTCGGACCACTATAGCCCCAACATAGCATTAGAAAAACCAGAATAATCCAGCCAACTGGATGAAATCGCCTAGGATGTCTTATTTATTACTCTAAAAAATCACATAGTTCTTTTCCCCCCTTTTTTAAAGGAACACAATAGAAGACCGGGCTTTTATATCCCATCTTCATTGAACCAGATGTTTGCAGGCAGGTTATAAAGTACTGGAATGTGGTTTATATTAGATGTGTACATGCTACAGTCGTTTGTGTATTCATTCTTCAGTGAAGCAGAGGGCATCTCTAACCCCACTGTTAACAGTTGTAGTGGTTCAATTCCATACCCGGCAGTGATGATTCAGGTTTCCTCATAGCCGCCTTCTGACACCTGTGGGATTTACATTTGTGTGAATGTTCCAGCATGGTTTGGGAGTGACACCAGGGGTCACAGCATGGCACTGCACTAAGTAATCACAGTCTCCCATGGCCAGCTTACAGGGGGAGCTGGGTATTTTGGAATTCTGGTGTTGCCCTAGAAGGTCATTACCCTGGAAAGTCAGCCCACAAGTGCCAGGGGCAAGTGCCAGATTTTGAATGGCACGCAGCAGGCTGGGAGTCATGGCAATCTGAGAGAGGCATCTGTGGCAGCTATTGCTTTGCAGTTCCTTGGTCCCACCGAGGTCCAAGCTTAGCTGCCATTACCAGAAGTCCTGGTCTTGTGTGCAGGCGAGATACACCTGGCCAGCTGATTGGCAGCATCTTGCCTTTTAAGGAGCAGCATCTTGTGGCCCCTGTGATATTCCTACCAGGAGAATAACCCTTGAATTAAATCCAACATTTCAGCAATGACTTCTGATTTCGAAGGCTTCCTCTTTGCTATCTTTAGCACGGATTTCCAGATGCAATAGCTACTCACACCTCCACATTATCCTGACAGGTGGTGCTATTTTTATTGTCATATATGTGCTTCATTTGTTGAGAAGTTGAGGAGCAGAGCCCTCAGGGGCTGTGTTCTGGATGTGCCAGTCTCCAGGCTCTTCAGCAGGAACTTGGTAAGGACACATAGTTCTTTCACTGAATGTAAACTTTACCAGTAGCACTGACACATCTAGGTTAACAGTTTTAAGTGAAGTAGGACAAAATTTGAAGGGGCAGAATTTAGACCCAAATATTTGGAAATACTTGAAGGTTAATTTCACTTTCAAATATTTTTTTAATCATTTTTAGTGAAGAAATCTTTTTTTTTCCCATACAATATAGTAAGGTGAGGTCCATAAGCCTTGCTTCCCTATTTTTTGTGTTAAATGTATATGTGCATGTTAAAGCTTTTTAGTGGCACTAAGTCTATTTTATGTTGTGCTCTTTAGACAATAAGACATGAGGACTTTTAAAAGCTGTTGTTTTTCTTGACTTCACCTTCATTAATCTTATTTAGTTTCTGTAAGGGGCTATTTTGTGAGCTCCACCGATGGGTAATGTTTTCTTTTCCAAAGTTCATGATTCTTCTATTCAAATCACTAATTTTCGCTGTTACACTCCAATGGTTTAGTGCTTCCCAGGCCTCGAGGAATGAGTTTAATTAGCAATGCTGAATAAATTCCGAGACATGATTCATCTTTCTTGTCACTCGGATCTAAGTAACAAAAATGCAATTTTAAGATGTACTTCAAAGCCTCGTGAGCATGTCTTCTTCTGTATAACTGGTAAAAGATTCAGATGTAAATTTGGAAAAAAGGATTTTACCTGTCTGTCTGTTATCAGTTTAGCTAGGAGATATAGGATTCAGTCATATGCCCGTGAAGTCAGTGGTATGTTGTTTTCAAAATACTGAGCTATGAGCAGGACATGGCACATACATTGCAAATTAAAACTGTGCATTAGAGCTTTTTTAGATTTAATAATTGACTTGGCAAATTTCAGAAGTATCCCAGATTTAATGTGATTTAATTTTTCTCTGGCTTTTTATATTTCAAACAGAACATACAGAAATCCATTGAAGGGACAATGTCATTCTCCAGTGATCCTAATTGTTGCAGCACAGAGGTCCAAATTTTGTCGTGTCCTTTTCTCTGAACCAAGAGAAGGTGTATTTCTAAGACGTAGTGTCATGAGGGGAAAATAGGGAATGCAGAAAGGGAAAGAAGGAGTGAACTCAGGAAAGTGGGGTTTAAATTTAAAACTTTGTTTCAGCATGCCCCAGTAGGCACTGGTAGTAGTACAGAGAACAATAGCATTTTGCCATCGTGTATCAGCATCTGTGCAGAAGGTTCAGAGCATTTTACACCAGTAATGGATGACAGCTCTGCCTTACAACAGCTGTGGGAAGAATTAAATGTAGTTGTGCAGAATTTACAAAAAGGAGTCAAAATAGTTAGTAACTTGCCCAAGGAGAGCTGTAAGCCAAACGAAGCTTAACTGCCTGACTGAGAATCCTCAGTTTAATTCTGAGACCACTTCCTCTACTCCAGCACGTGGAGCACTGTGAATAAAAACTATGGATTGTTTAGCACCTTTCTCATCTAGGCACAAAGAAATTAAGGACAAATTGTGACTGTGGGCCGTTCCCTGGATTTTGTCAGATTCAGACAGATCCCAAATGTTATTTTAATGTAACCCTAAAAGAAACCCCTTACTATTAATTTTGTATTTATTGCAGTTACACTGACCCTAATGAATATTTTTAAATTAATTTGACAGGTGTCACAAATATTTTCAGTGCAGTTTAACATCATTAAATATAACCTTTCCTAGAAAAAAAGTTCTATGAAATGAAGGTAGGATAAGTGCAAATGCTGGATTCTAGAAAGTCAAGGGTGTTGCATATTACTTAGTACACAAAATAGATGTTAGGGAATAATGTTTATGGAGCAACATTACAAGGTTCTCCCTCCCATGTCTCATCAGTACATCTCACCTAGAAGGACAAGCTTCTTTAGAAGGGAATCTGTTTATGAATTTAGCGCTTAGGTATTACAGGTAGTTGGTTATGCCTTCAGAACAAAATTCAATGATCTTAGGACCTTTTTTTCCAGATTCATTTTTTATTACTTTGCTCACATGTGATAACCAAGAGGCCTAAATGAAGCCTCTGAAAAGGAAGGGTTATTACACTTCCTTGGAGACATGATCTTGTTTTATGTTAAGTTTGCACTGGTTTTTGCACCTGGTGGCCCTAGTTCTGCTTGGAAGAAGGGCAAAGAATAAATCATAGTTCTTTACATTGTACATGAACTTGTGAAGCAGTGCAAATACATAGTTATAATCCAGGCCACCAGAAATATAAAATGAATGATTTGAGGACTGGTTTCTACTGGATTCCAATACTTTATAAACTTTAGAGCACTGGTAGGGTCCCCAACTGGAATATAAATAATGCAAACCCTTTCAAAGGTTTATAGGACTATGCTTGGTCCTCTCTCACTGCCTTAATTTATGATTGTTGCAAATTCACAAGCTGTGAAATGTGTTGGTCACAGAGCTGATGGCAATAATTTCAGAATATGAATGAGAGCATCTGGGTTCCTATTTACTTTTGTTTCACAAAGTCAGCTTTTTATCTTTGCATCATTTAACCTCAGAAATATGGCTGGGTTAGACAGGCATATGGAGCCTTCTATGGAACAGAACATTTGCTTTCTGTAACTTCGTTAGTTTCTTCTGCGAAAAAATATACCATTTGCTTTCCCACCACTGTGCTGTTCCCCTACAAGAATACAAATCAACTTAATGTAAATAAGAATAAGCAGCAGCTTCCCTCTGTAAAAGAAATAAGGGTGCTGGGACTCAGAAATTCTTTATTTTATGTGGACTCTGTAGTGACTTGGATAAAATGAAGTCCCAGGCAGCAAGCCTGCGTAGTACTCAAATCTCATTTAAACCCTACTTTGCAGACTTTCATTACTGCACATAAAATTTGCTTGCTTTTAGTTACAGATTAATTTCTCTGTGCCTAACTTTGATGCCTTTGAGTTTCAGTTTCCATATCTGTAAAATGGTAGAGAGATGATGAAGCTTTCTCAAATATTTGTCCATTGCCATGGGTTTTCCTTGGGCTGAAAACTGTGGTATTGAGTCTGCTATTGTTCACCAAAAATGGGAATCCATTGTAGGCAGTTACTGCATGCTAACACTTTTTTTGTGTTTGATGTCCAGAATATTTGAGACGCATTCAGGAACAGCTTGGTGTAATTTAATGGTCTGTGTTATGTGGGAGTTCAGATTAGGTAATGACAATGGCTACTTCGAATCTATGCCCCAGTAAGTTTTTTTACCAGAAAAAAGAGAACCTTAACTTGTGTGGTGATCGGTGACTCTGAATCAAGGCACTGCCACTTTGTGATATCCAAATCGGGAGCATTCTTTCATTGTGGTCTGACTGGATATGGCAGCACAGTCTGCATTTGTTTGAGAAGCCTCTTGAGACTTTTCTGAATTGATGGGTTGGTATAAATGAAACTTAGAGGCTATTGTCACCATAGCTCATTTTCTGTTTTCACTTGACTTGTGTCAGCTCTGCTGAGTTTATAGTAAACATTATTTGTGATGAATCCCCTCACTTGGCTTCTAATGTATTTATGGAGACAATTTCAACTGCTTGAGTACTACTTTTACTGCCCAATGCCTCCAGGCCTCTTGGTACAACACCTACATATTGAGCACCGTGTTAAGGACTGGCCAGCTCTAAGGGGATGGATTGAGGCCAAAAAAGATAGAAAGAAGACTTTCTTGAAAGGAGACAAGAAGTTTTGCATCCAGTGAGAAATGAAACTGTTTCCTTCCGCTTCCAGAAGGGTCCTGTCTCTCGTGGCCAGCACTGGTAGTTGAAACAGCTTCCTTTCTCCTCTCTGACCGGTAAGAGGTTCACAGCCAGGGGACTAGTTATGAGCCAAGGACTGAAAGCCTTAGATGAAAAGGAGGTAAGTAGGGAGCTCAGTTCACCTTTGGTCTCTTAAACTAGGTTTGGGTTCAGGCCGTTTGTCAAGCTGAAGAGAGATCTCAGACTAGATCGCTCAAAGGGTATGGTGAGTGCAAATGCTGTAAACACATTGACAGTTCCTGATGGGGTAGTTAAGAGAGAGGAGAATAAAATTTGTCCTTTAGTGTTTGAAAGGTTAAAGATAAGGCTAAACATCGTCTACGGCTGTGAAGAACTGCCTGTGAGCACAAATGCAGAGGTAACCCACCAACTGTATTGTGCTGCAAGCTGCCATACTGCTGGGGCTGTTCAGGTGCTGTCCATGGGGGTATCTCTTTGCAGGTGACCAGTCCAAATCACTGCTTTGCAGATAAAATTTTCAGAAATGCAGAGGAAGGAGGAGGCTGGTGCAGCCTGGAACTTTCTCACTCTATCACTCCAAGCACTTGAGTTTGTTAGTTGGTCTGCGATGATTTCAGACCAAACAAAAAAAAGTTGATTCATCATTAATTGTTTATGTGTTTCTAATGCTTTTTGAAGAGCTTATTTACAAAGGTGTCAGCTTGACGTTGCTAATTTATCATACATAGGATTTGGCTAAAATGCCAAGGAATTCAGTTAGAAAACTAGTCTTCCTCTCATGCATACCTTCTCTCTGTCTGGTCATGGTTTGTTTATTTTGCACTCTTCTTCTGAGTTTTCAGGTCAAGCCACGGGCTGGGGCTACCTTTCTGGAGTTTTGATGTTGAAAAGCTCATTGATAAATGACGTGAGAGGAACTCTACAAATATTTTCAAGTATCCTGAATGGCAGATGGTTTTGAAAAAAATTTAACATTAAAGATCATAGGTAGTGTTGAGTACAGAGTTTGCTCTCCCCAAGCAGAGTGTATATAGCATGTGATAGACAGGTTCCTCAATGTCATTGTTTTATCATGCCTGATGTGATGTGGAGATAGTTGAAATACCTCTGTAACGTGCTACTGATAAGGATGTGCGCAGTGTGTATATCTCTATATTTATTTATGTCTTAACCTTTTTGAAAATATCAATTGACAGTATTCTGTATGGTTTTCTTTCACAGACTGTAAATGTATGTAGTTGTAGCTTCTTTTCTTGGCTGAGAAAATTTTTTTTTGTTTTTCTTAGCTGTCACAGGACATCATGTTCAGGTGGCCTGTAATAAATATCTATTATTTATATATATTGTTCCAACCGCTGAATTCCTCTTCTTTTAGATGTTAAGAATCTCCCTTGATTCTAGGCAGGCTTCACAGTTTATACTCATGGTCAGAGTATACCGTTTCCAACCAGGGTACATTTCTTTTTCTGTGGTGTTTTTTTTTTTTTCCAAGAACTTTAAAAAGGAGTATTTTACTCAGCTGGTGGGTGGGTGATTCTAACTTAGTGTTTCATTAGTGTGTTATGTTTTTATTTCCTCTGCTGAATGCTAGAACTGGCGTTGCAGAGAAGTTCATCCAAGATTCTCTGTCTTTTAGTGGATGATTAAGCTCCTAATAAACTTAGGTAACGTATTTCTAATTTGGGTCCACGTTCATTTATTTCACCATTGAAAGGAAGAATTCACAAGAGAGGCTTATGTTCATGTCAGTGTTTTCTTCTAAGGTTTCCTCAGCCAGGATGTCCCTGACCACTGCATATGGCTCAAGAGTCTTTCCAAACCTAGTGACCTTAGGCAATTAAAAAAAAATCCATTCTAGAGCCTGGAATCCCATTAGGCCTCCCCTGGTCCTCCATGATACCACGCTGGGCCCCACCTTTTTCCCTAGTGCAATATCTGTAAAAACAAACGTAATCTAAGCAAAGATTAGATTAATCTTGATCCCATTGCCAACTTAATTCCACCTAATTTGGCTGTGTCTGCTTGCAACAGTGGAGAAGGTTGGCTAATAGTTTTGCAAATACTGTATTCTGGAAACTTTCTGTTTCCTCCTTTTTCTGATTATATGATACCAAATGGGCAAGCAAAGGTGATTGATTATACACGACTGTAATGCAAGCCTTTCCCCCAAGCCTATTTAAAAAAATCCTGATGTTGCTAGTCACGTAGCCAGTTTCCATTTTAAGAACATACGATATTTATGAATTAAATTAATGATGGCATTACCTTAGCAATGTTAAATTTGTGATCAGAACTTTAAAGTTTAAAATTCTTTCCCAGTCAAATCCAAAATGCAGCTGTGAGTTTCTCACAGTGAGGACTGAACAAACAGAAAGGTCCTAGTGAAAACAATAACCATGGTGTGATGCAGTATATCTTGCTATTTTGCATAGTAGCTTTTGTAAATATCTAAGGATTTTGTCTACAGTTTATAAATAACTTTTGTACAACAGCAGCTGCAGCAGAGCGGCTCAGATTATGCAACTGCTTTAAAAGAGCCTGGACTAAACTAGCCCAGTTGTAATCAGGTTGAAAATTTGTTACCTGGGAGTTGAGAAATGAGCCTGAAAGAGGCAGGAAATTGCTTCATAGGGGTAACTGAGATCCAAAGAGTCAGGGAGGGAGCTGCAGTGGGCGGGAGTTCTGCCTGCGAGAGGGCTGTGGTATTGAACATTACATTGGCGGTGATGCGAGCTAAACTCAGCAGCAGCAGGGTCTGCAGTTCATCAGTTCTGACATCCAGTAGGTGTCATTGCAGCCAACTGGGATTATCAGTCACAGAAGGCAAGGATGATTTGTCAGGGTGCAGGGTGGGAGAGAGGGAAACCCAAGTCAAAGTACATGATTTCAAAGCTGTAAATCTGGGAGCACTTTCGGAAAAGGATGCCCCTACTTATATTTAGATTTCTCCAAATACGAAAACTGTGATTTCTCATCATCAGCCTCATGCTTTTGGAGACATCTGTGTTTAGTTTACTGCAGATTAAAAAAAGAAGTAAAAAAGAAGTAAAATTTTCAATCTCTCCCTATGAATTTGGTTAGACTAAAAATGAGCATGCTTTATGTGTAAAGGAAAGGTACAGTCTACCTAAGTCAGAGCTTTGGTGAATTATTATCAGAAAGGTTATTTTAATCTGTAGTGGTTGGTCTACAAATGGCAAATATTGCTTTGGAGAAAGTAGTTTATCATGGGCCATAAAGCTAGAATGGTAGTGCTACATTCAGAGTCATGTTTTTATCTTAAAGGGACTTTTTCTTATGATTTGGCTTAATGAAGAAGCCAATAGGACTACTCACAGATGTAAGAATAATTCACATAAATTAGAAACTGCAAGTGTAAGCTGTGTCTTCATGTGTGGTGCTGGTGACAATGACATAAAACTATTTAAAGAGAGGTATTTGAGACTTCAGGTTGCAGAGTTATATATTACACAAAATTATTTCTTGGAGGCAATATTTTTTTCTCTTGTGACAACTCCTGAGATCACAAGATGATGTCTGTGGTGTTTCTGAATTACTCACAGTAGCAGTTACTACATTATGTGTAAGGATTTGGCCTATTCCTTTGAAAGTTCCTCAAACATCTTCAGAAGTTGTCTTTTAATTGAAAATCAGGAAGCAATTCAAACATATAACTTCAACATCTTTTAAAATCCAAATTATTCTTAGATAGATGATCTTTATCCATTCAGGACTTACCTGGGTTAGCTTCAAAGGATCAACTTCTGTATGCGTTATTCAAAGGATTGTATGATTAAGGCTCAAATTAGATGTTTGGGAATGCAATGTATTGCACCCCCTCCCCGCCCCGGTGTATTTGGGCTAAGAATAAAGGGTGTAGATTCTCTTGAAGCACATTTTGAAGTGTTTTCCTCAACACTTGCACAGCTCCAGCCTATAAACTGTTTAGACGGCCTTTCAGAATTTATTTACGAACAGCAGAGAGTACAGCAGAGGAAGCCATACATGATCACTGCAGATGAGTTATTCATGTTAATATTTACTAAACAATGCTACCTAAAACAGAGAGATTATGAGCTTAATTTAGAAAGCTATTTGGCCGGTAGCACACCACGTCCAGTACCCCCAGCCAAGGCACAGAAACATGGCATGGCAGATAACAGCTCCCTTTAGTCTCCCTAGAAAATGCTAGGACTACACAAGCAATTAGTGCTCATTCTGTGGAAACAAAAGATGCACCCTGAAAGAAAATTCCTGTGAAATAAAAATAACAAAAATAACTTAAAATATACTTAGGAAATGTTGGGCCAGTTCCACAGAGACATAAGTCAACACGACTTTAAAAACAAGAGGAGCTGTTTATCAGTGGAGAAATTTTCAAAATCGGCATAAATGCAGTCAGCCCTTGTTGTGATGATACAAAATCCTTTTTCTGCAATGCTATACTCTTCAAGTGAGTTCAGAACATGGTCAGACTGATTTGAAAATACATCTTTTTAGTTAAGTAAGTACCCTGTTACAGTTTCTTATAATTGGCACTTTCTGGTTGCTTTCAATCTATTAATTGCAAACAGATACTTTCTGTCAAAACAACTTTTACTTTAGAAGACAGTAATAAAGTGAGAACTCATATAGTTTCCACAGGAGGTGTAGTTATGATCTTCTCTGAGTCCCAGGAGACCAGAATATTCTTCCTACCATGGTGAAAATTCAGTACATAGGATGAAAAGGTAAAGCAGCTGCCCGGGTCACTGATAGCTATTAACCATAGAGTGAAACTTCTGTACCTGATCAATTTTCTTCGGACCAGGAGGTAGTAGTGCAGTTTTGCTAAAGGGTGCTTGTTGATGTACATAAAACCTGCGGTTCCATCAAGATGACAGATCCACTCCCCAGAGCTTTCGAGACTCCCAAGAAGCAGCCACTAACCTAAGTACGTTTGTGGGCTGACATCTTCTGAGCTGCAAGGTAGAGCCACTGGTGCCCGCCACAGCGGGTAAAAATGTTGCTTCAGTTTCAGTTGCTTCTCTGTGCCCGTGTTTGCTTTGCAAACCTGCTGTGCTCCTTTCCCCCTCTTCACACATCCTTCCAAGGACAGCTGTAAGAAAATACATGATAGGTGATACTCTTGGTGAGAAATGGACAGTGTTGTTGGAGAGCTGTATGTGCCTTATTTCTGAATAACTAGTGTGCTTGATTTATCACTGTGCTAGGTTTTGTGCTGGCAGGGCACCTGTGACAGGTCAGGGGATCACGCCTCTTCCTTGCATTTTGAAAACCTAAAATTGATTAGCTCCCGTCTTGTACAAGTGTGAATTGGTTGATATTAGCATAGGCAATGGCAGCAGGATGCACGGTCTTACACCGTTTCTGTTTGCATACAAACAGTTATGCTAAGCTTGAAGGGTAAAACCATTTAACAGTCAAAATAAACAGGTAAGTATAGAACAAGTAAAACAGCAAATGTAATATGAGAAGAAGTACTAACTTCCATATAAAAGAATTATACACATATACAAATGATTTATCACTTACAGATTACTTTGACTTGGATCCAAGTGAAAATACTGTAAACCCCTTACTAATATATTCCCATCTGAATCTTTCTGTTTAGTTCTGTTTCAAACTCCTTTTTCCAAGCCTTGAATAGTGTATTTGAGATGGCTAGTTTGTTAATGTTTTATCATGGTAGCTAAAATAAATTCTGATCCCTTCCTGTGATATGAAGAGAAAATTGTACACATTTCTTAAAAATCAACCTTTTGCATATAGTTTTATATAATTTCTATTTAATGGACAGTTCAAATGTTAAATGTTCAAAAGAACGTCTTCACTGAAATAACACTTTGGTTTATTATTGGTTGGACTGGAAATCTTTCATGTGATGCTTACTCAGATCAGCTTTCTCTCTGTGTTGATCAATAGTCCATCTCTTAAAACTGAACTACTGGTCTGATAACTGTGATCCTGCCTTTTAACTTTGATAACTCTTAAGCTCAAGAGATAAAGATGCTGGAGAATCTCTTGTACACTGCGAAGATTATTTGCAAGATTAAGTTGACCCTGTACACCTTGGCTTAAAAAGTTTTATATTCTCCTGTAGAAATGTTGAGGACATAGTAAAGAAGTTGTTCTAACATCTGTGTGTTGAAAAATGGATGTTAGGAGATAGAATTACAGCCAATGAGAAACAGTTTGCATAAATATACTGATTTTTTAATGTTTAAAAAAATATTTTAAACCTTTAGCCAATGAAGATGCGTGCTCTGAATTTCAGAGATTTTTAAGTAGCAGGTTGGAGTAAGAAGTTGTTAAAATATCAAACTTTGAAAACAATTTAGAAATCTCTTCCAATCTGTCTACATCCATTTTTTCTTTTCTCTCCCTGTATGCTACCAATGTGAAATAGTATTTGGTGGCAAACAAATAATCCAAATTCTGATGTAATCCAGCAGGAAAATCTGACAGAGATCACTGATAGAAAAGAAAGCTCTACTGATACGGCTGTCTGCTCAGTACTTCTGAAAAGTTGTACAACGCAGATACAAAGAAGTCAGCATAAAGGCCACCTTTCTATTATTCCCACATTTCTGGGAATTCTGAGATTAATAATGGACACCCCCCCCCCCCAAAAAAAAATCTCTTGGGGGGGCATAATTGCTTTAAAGGTGTGTCAGCCTTCAATTTAGGAAGATGGTCAGTCCTTGCGAACCAGCTGTAGATCAACCTGCTTGAGCAGGTGTGGGCCAGGTGACCTCCAGATGTCCCTTCCAACCTCAACCATCCTGTGATTCTGTGAAGACCGAAATATTACTGGGATGTGAGTTGAAATGTTCTGTATATAAAAACAGCCACTCAGTAGACATTTCCTCAGATTCGTTTGGTCATTTTTTACTATTGTTGTATTCACCTGCCCAATAAACCTGTACTATCATTTTATAGTTGATCATATAGTGGAAACTTACCCAAAGCAAGACCATTAGTTCAGCCTTCCAAAATAAAGAGATGGGTTTGTTTGTTTTTAAAAATCTGTTTATAAATGGCTGTAAAGCATAAAAAAGTCATTGGCCCAGGGTGTTCCGTGAATGTCACAGAATGCTGTGTCTTTGCCTCTCTAGCGCTGAGCTGTAGACCAAACACTTGTGTGCTGAGCACTATGAGTTTTTAGCAAATACTGCTCAAAGAAACAAAGGGGAAAACAGTGGGAAAAAAACTTATATATTTATTTTCAGGAAATTGTCTGACCTTGGCTGTGATAATTAGTAGTTCCAGAAGAAAAACATTTCATTCTTTGATTCTAGTCCTTCACCTTGGATGTTATTGTTATTTGCACACATCACTCTCTGTTCGTTCATTGATATATACCTGCAGTATAGTTCTTTTTCCTTAGTATTTTTAAATCCAGATTGTCTAATAGGATACACTTTATGCAGATGCCATCAATAATCATTGGTTTGTAAGGATTAGCTTTCCACATCCTCATGAAAAGCCTTGCATGATTTTTGCCATGGAAATTTCAACTGAGACCGGATGGCCCTTCTAAGGCAGGGATTCTTTATGATTTTGGAGTGTAAAATTTAACAAGCAAATCGTAATTTAGTTAACTGTTTTTAAAGAGATTCAAGTTTTTAAATTGCAAGTGCTTAAATTCCCGAGTTCCTGGTATCACTGCTGATACCAGGTGAAATTACTTAAGCCCAGAGAACGGCTTTTGTATTCAGAGACTGAGTAAAAGACCAGAATTTAGACTTTTGACAGGAGAAGGGAACATTTAAAACATGCCTGCTCTGGGATGGCAACATGAACAGTATAATAAGCACAGCCTCTAAAGCAGCATCTGCATAAGCTGTAAATCTGGTAGTGGAAGACTCAGCAAAGGCTGCGAATTTGAACACTTCTCTGAATTAACTGGAGCAGGGGAGGAATCCAGTCGGTCATGAACCTGTCTCTGTTTCTCCTTGCTGCCCCAGAGTCTCGTAGAGTAAGTAAGTACTCTGCGACAAGCTCTCCCTTTGTCTGGGGTTTCATTTGTTGGGGGAATAAAGGTAAAATTCTATTTAACTCTCAGTGTCGGGTGGATAATAGGTTCCTTTCCTTTTCCTTGTTTGAGGGGGATTTTTTATTTACGGAACGCCTTTGTTCCTCTCCTAAAATTCCAAATGGTTTTCAGGGATGAAGGTGAAAAAAGAATCGTTCCTACTGCACTGAAGGGTTTTTCCCCCTGAGTATCCCAAAGACAGGAGACAAAATACAGCAATCCTTTCTGAAAAAACAAATGCCGACTTTCAGCAGAGCACGAACTAGGCTTCATCAATCAGGAGACTACGAGCAACAGCATGAGGCTACACAAACAATCACATACGCTTGCACCCACACTCTCTGCTTATCTCCCCACACCAAAAATTTACTGCAAAACTTTTGTATCATTCAATTATCTGCTTGCTTTTTTAGAGAACATTTCTGTACAGCCTGTGGTACTTCTGTAAAAGAGATTCAGTTTTGCAAACTGTGAGTTCTTAAATTCATGCAAAATTAAACAAGAAAAGTTTTTTTTACAGTGATGTAGCCTCACTCTGGTATTGCTCAACAAAGTGAAATGAGGACTTCATCTCTGTAGTGATATATAGTATTTACTTTAGTGTCATATGTAGGTGTGGCTATCAGGAAAAAAAAGGGGAAATTATTGCAACATCTTTTTCCTTTTACAAAGTGCAATTAAGAGTGATGTTATTTGTAATTATTTTAGACTGAGATTTTTCAAAACTGCTCAACATTAGCTTTGTATTTGTCCTGCAGCAGCTTTTTCTTCCCCTGAGAAATACAGCTGAATCTCACTGTAGTGCTATGGCAGTATAAAGTGATTAGAAAATCCCTGCAGCTGGTAGAGAAGGGAGCGGACACTCCCTAAAAATCTCCCTACTGTGGTTTTATTAATGGTCATGCTCAATAAATGACCTCATCGCATAGTGCATATTGGAAATGAGGGGGTTTACTGGGAACTAGAGGTGTTCCTAGTGGCCTATAGACAGTTTGGTGAGACAGTAGTGATTTAAGCCCTTAGGATTCTTAAAATTGCATCAAGGACTGCTCTGTGTGACAGAACAGCCCACAGTCTGGGAGCAGAAAAGTAAGTTCCATCTGTTACTCATGTGGGCAAGTCAGTACTGTGTTTGGAAGAAGTATTGCAGCAGCAGAGTTATACTAGGACTAAATCCTGAGCCTACTTGTCGGTGCAGAGGGGGTCTCAGCTGTGTCTGTCACCCTAGGGTAGGAGCCAGGCCTTTTCTGCACAAGCGTTAGCTTCTGTCCGATCAGCTAGCGGTGTCTGGGATACCCGAGTAAGAACTGCAGGGTGAGATCCAGCTGTAGATAAAGCAATACTATTATTTGTGGTTTTAATAAGCTGTCTTACGATACCTCATGATAAAGAAAGAAACAGCGACAAAGAGCAGCTATAGCCAGTTCCCTGTAGTTTTGTTTTTTAAAACACTTGTATCGTTTCTTTGGCAGAAAATGGGGGAGTGGTAGCAGCATTGAATGAGAGGGAGAACTTAGCCTGAAGTATAGTTTCCTTTTGCCAAAAGCAAAGAAATTATAAAAACAAATTCTTGGCTGAAAACTTAAAAGGATAGGTTTGGAATGTTATCTTAAAGGACGTTACAATCTTGGAGCTTCCAGTCATACCCCAGATAAAGCACTTTGTTTATACATTACCCCATTTCACGTACAATGGCTTGTATGGTAGATGAGCTACAAGTATTCATCCTGGTTTTCGATGACATATAATTTAATTAGAGGTTTGCTTTTTTTCTTTCTATGATCTGCTATTTTTATACATCACACACACGATCTACAATTTTGCAGCAAGTGCTAATTAAACTGTTCAGACAGATTTCATATTGTAGTTCTAGGATTTATTCCCTTTCAAGTGTAAATGCTAAGGAAGCCAAGAGAAGCAGTAGAAATATACAGTATTTACATCAGTGTGACCTGGAGCAGAATCCAGAAGAGAGTTCTTAGCAACACCTCTTACCATCCCCTTTAGACTTTGATTTTAGATTTTATCTGTGTGTTTTGTTTTAAAGAAAATGAGACTTTTAGAGTTGTCAGGATTAAATTCATGTTACCATTTTTATAGTGATGAATTTTCTAAAGTGTGACATATCCAGAAATATGCATACCTTCATGACTGAGAGAGATCACAGTTTGGATAGTATTTAGCATAACCAGTAGTGAGTTGAAAAACTCACCGCCTTACAGCAAGTGCTGAACACCCCTCTTTATTGTTGAAAACAAATCACAAAGGACTAAATTTTGGGCTTGTGGGCTTAGATAATAAAAAGAGGCTACAGTTCTGGCTTCCACTGGAGCTGATAGGAAAACTCCTGTTGACTACACTAGCAGCAGGATTTCACTCTGTGCAGGAAAGCGTGGGAGAGTTGCAGAAGATCTGTAAATGTTTCTGAAACTTGGTTCTAACTTTGGTTCTCCTCGGTGCTAAGGAAATAATCAGATTTCTCCTTTGAATGCATGGCATTTTCATTTCTTTTAATTCTGCTTGGTAATTTGCTATTACTTGTGCCTAACAGCGTTGAGGGACTGCAGAACAGAAGGTGTGGTCTTTTTAAATAAACTTGTAGTGTTTTTGTAGGATCCACTTGATGCTTCACACTTTTGCTTTAGCAGTAAAAGTGACTTGCACTGACAGCTGGAGTAATTGCTGTGCATGGAATAAAACTGACTGTCTTTGTTTTCTCACTCCAGTTCTAAATTTTAAGTGGATTCTTGCAGATCTAAGCTGAAATACATAGATAAATTTTTGCTGTATGCAATAAAAATGGTTTATATGTTTTTCTGATGCTTAAATGTGCAGAAGACACATGTAACCATTATTGAAAGGTAAAAAAGAGAATGGGGCAGATTTGGAGGCAGTAAATTTTATTTTTATATTCTATTCTTTCTCATTGTTTGTTATTTTTGTAAGCTCTTCTAGTGCTTTTTCCAACTCCCCTTGAAATTAATGAGAGCCAGACCAAGTCCCAAGAGACTTTTGTAGACATTAAAAAAGATGAAACGCTCTTTCCTTCGAGAGGTGACAGAGCTCTGACTTCAACATGTGTCCTGCTAAAGGGCGTTAGGAGCCATCTACTGGTGCAGCAGGTAGGTACTTGCTCTGAGTGGAGGTAGAGCTTTAAGCAAACATCAGTGAGTGACGGCCCTGTCACTACATTGGTCACAATTTCTGCCTGTTTCCACATTTGAACATTGTTAGAAAATAGGGCAAAGACATGAAGCTGGCCAGATTTGTACTGAATGCCATTGGAGATACGTAATGGATTGGGCATTTTCATAATGGTTGACTTACTTTTGAAATCAGCAAACCACGCACTTTGAAGGTCAGATAGAGGAAGGGATGACAGCCCATCATCTTGTGAATCTTCTTATCTCACTGGTCATTTTTGTCATGTCATTACAAGCTGGCTGCTACAAAAGTTCTTTTTGGTTGGTTGGTTTTGGCTTCTTTTTCTACAGTGCTGTCTCGGAAGGTAACAGGAGGCTCTGTTTTTAATGCAGCATACTTGGGGAAGATAGAGAAGCTATTTTAGCTTTGTGCTGTTTGGCAGTAAGAATGACTTTCAAGGCTCTTTTGTGCAAGTTTAGTTATTAGCTATAGGATTATTTGTATCTCTAACAGTCACAGTGGGTAGCAGCTCAGGGAGAGTTTTCCTCAGAAGGTCCCGGGCATCCCTTTGCTCACACTGGCATCAGCACAAGCAGGTTTCGGCTGAAGTTGAGAGCGTTAGAAAAGCCAGATCTCTGTGACTCTTTGGATAGACAGAAAACCATACAGTAGCATAAGGACTCGAGGAGGCTTTTTGGCTGATCATTACTGATCATATTAAATCGATCTAAAGAACTACAAGAAACACAACTGCATGTGATAATTTCTATCACTTGACAAAATTACCGGATTCTGTTACACCTGGCTGTGGTAGGAGTTGAAGAGATCCTGAGACGGGATCAAGTTGCATGTCAGCTATGCCCAGTATATGCAGGCTTGCACAGCCAGGAAAAGAAATGCGTGTTCCTAACAGTGACCTGTTTAATTTTTCTGTCCTCTGATGCTGGCTGTCATTAGAAGACTGTTAAAGAATCTTTGTTTAATGTCCATTCTTTCATACAAAGCAGTGTTATTTTGTGAAACAGTATCTAGTTGAGCCATATACATGGGGTGTGAATGTTTTTGCCCAGAATGTAGCAAAGCTTGTGATCAGCATAAATGGAAAAACCCACATTCTTGCTGCCTGCTGGAATGCACAGCTGCATTCCCGGAAGAACCAGCCAGTCCAAAAACCTTCTCCTGTCTTTTCTTCTTTTGTTTGGCCTTGAGTTAGGTGACTACTTTTTGTTTGTTTATTTCATTTGCAAGACCACATATCTGTTGTCATGCATGCATGCGCTGGTTTTTCATCAGAGGGAACGGTTTCTTTCTGGCACTTACTGAGAAACAAGAAAACAGTGTTTCCTCTGTATGTTAGATCCCTCAACAGACACAGGCAGCTCATTGCTAAATGAAATACATGTTAAGTGAAGTGTCCACCATCTGCACAGTACATGCAAGTTGTGTTCTGTGGAGTCTGATACAAACATTGTTTTCTTGGACCAGCACAATAGCTTTGATTCAAGATTAAATCCTCAGGCTGTTTGTCAAGTTTACAACTACCAGAACAATCTGGCTCTGAAAGGAGTGAGTAGCTGTTGTGGGTAGCTGATGTTCCCTGAGTGATGTTAGTGTGGAGGTTCTCTTGTAGCAGGGACAGGGGATCAACAAGGTATAGCAGACCAAAGGGACAAAGAAAATTAATATTTGTAAAAGAGGATTTAGAGCATGACTGAATGCCACACAGTGACTAAAAGCTACATCCCGCTCGTGATATCTGGCACAGAATAAGGATCCAAAATCCTGGGGCTCTTTCCGCTTTAGGGTTGCACCCAGTGACTCCCCTAGCTCGTGTTCAGGCAGTTGCTACTGTTTGCACAAGTCAGTGTTGTCAATGGAGCTGTAGAATTTTGCTCTGTATCTGCTATCAGTACTTTTTTTGAAATGATTCATAAAACTAGAGTTAGGGCATGTTAAAAGTAGCTGTCATATTTTCCCCTTTAAGCAGATAAAATTGTCATTCTTTCCATATTAAAAGAAGAACTGCAAACAGAGAAAGAAGTCTATATTCTAGTGCACTGCACTGTCAGCCACAGAACTTAGTTTTCATTGTTTAAATTGCAGAGAAACACTTATTCATCTGCAGTAAGGTAGTTTTATAGATCTATAAAACCTGCATTTTCTTTCATGTTCCTCTTCCCCCAATTTTAAACATCCAGAGAAAATCTAAAACTGTAAAATAAATCTTCAAATGCTGCAGAAGGCTGAGCACAGCTTTTACTACATACCTTTGCAATTAGAACTAATTTACTGCCCTGTGAGATGGGGGGAAATGTGCAAGGTACTTCTTGGATAAATATACCTCAGTAAGAAAAGCGTAGCTGCTCTGTGAAAGTTATCTGCTTGTATTCAACAAGTATCAGGGTCATTCTTACAGCTACATACCGCAGAGCGTTAATTAATGGGGCTGCAGCTGGTGGTACCACTTTGGCTGCTTCAGCCCAGCCTCTTATTCCATATTTCTCAGGTTCGTATGACCAGTCTTGGACCACATCCCATCGTTTTTCCCCCCAAAGTACAAAAAGTACTTAAATCTCTACTGGAAAACTGCCAGGCTTTCATAAAAAGAACAGAGCTGTTGTTTCTTTGCTATTTTTATCTTCTCTGCCAAAAAAGACACCATGTTGCATTGGCAGTAGTGTATTTTTAAATTGCCTTCTATGTTGAGTTTCTCGGGTGAAAACCCAGGCTTTCTACAGCCCGTGGATGTCCAGCATGTTGCTGACTGTAGCTCCACTGTAAATCCTGGGGGACTGGATTACTTTACGCAATGATTCCCGCACACAGCAGGACTGCACTTCTCAGTTTCCTAAGTGCCAGGAGGCACACAAGTTTGAAAAAGAGCTGGTGGGGCAGGTGTATGGAAAAGAACATGTGAGCCCCTGGTAAAAAGCTGTCTCCAGTCATGATGCCTTTTGCAGCAGGAGGGTGCAGTCATGATTAGATTTGGCCAAGTGGCAACATTCCCTGACTGTACTGGAACAAGGATCTCGTGTCTGGGAGACTGTAGTGGGTACAGGGCAGTTCTGTCGTCCTGTGGTTTGTGAGAGGGGGCATCCTGCCATGAAAGCCAAGTCACTTCTTCCCTACTGTGGAGGGTTTTATTCCTCAGGAGTTCTTGAAACCGAAGCAGAAAGGTGTAAATCTATCCTCATCATTTTAAGTCCCTTCGGCCTTTTAATGTAAAGAAGCTTGAATTTTAGGAGAAAAAGCAACGCCATAAGGAACAAAAATCAGAAGTAAAACAAAAACTCTTTCCTACCTGTAGGTTGCCAGTTTGTTTTTATTAAACAAACAAACAAACAAACAAACAAACAAACAAACTAGGGTTGTATAGCAATTGAAGTGTGCAACGGACTGGAACAAGGTGCGTACTAAGTTCTTCGCAAGGATACAAGGGGAAAGACCACCTAAAGTGCTACACAGTAATCTGGGGGGTGGTGATTCTCGAGCTTTCTTACTCTGGGAATAGTCTGTGAAAATAATTGATGTTGTTTGTTCCCTGTTCTCTGAGTGCCTGGGGTGTGGGTGGGACTGCCAAATGCATGGATTGTTTTAGTACTGGACAAGTACTCTTGTTGCCCTCTTTCCTGAACACCAAAGTACAGCTGCCACCATCACTGGCCCATGTACAGTTATGTGATGGGACACGGTTTGCCATCTGGAGAAGGTGCTGGAAGTGGGGCAGAGCGAATGGGAAGTAAAAACAAAATTCTAGTTACCTGAGAGAGATGGGACCGTAACGCTGAGTGTCCCTACAAGAGGCTTTGTGATTCAGCCTGCAGAACTGCTGCAGAGGATTACACTACTAATTCTTGAATAATATTAAGCTTCCTTAAAATTAGTTTTAGTATATACAGTTGTCGTTATCAATCATCAAATCAAAGTGAAGCAGCATATCTCAGTATGTCAGATGGGCACTTCAAAAAGGCGTATTTACTGGGATTAAGAAATGGGACATGCAGTGGCATGCAGCAATTTTTACTTTCCCCCAGTTTGGAAATTTTACATGTTCATACCAATGCTTCTTTTGTCCCAATTTGTGCCCTTTTTTTGAATGGTTATAAAACATTTATACCATGGGAAAGGCAAATGTTTTTGGCATAAATGTAATGGAATTTTTAAAATTAAGTTCATTGCCAAAAGCATTTAAAAATAAAATTGTATGCAAATTACAAAACCCCAAAATACTTACTTTGCCAATGCGTTTCATTCTGATGAATTATCATTTAAGATAATACTTCAGACTGTGAGAGGTAAGATTTCATTGCCAAAATACAGTCCGTTCTTATAAGGGCTCACTCATATTTAAATTGGAATGAATAATATGACTGGCCTCTTTCGTAATTGCTACAACCTAATTTGGGATGTGCAAAAAGCTTGCAAGATTAAGACTTTTTGCAGGTTATTATTAATGCAGATACAGTCCTCAGCTCCAGACTGCCTTGGAAATATTTGTATTGAACTCTACAGCACCTCAATGATTATTTTGTTTTCTGCTTACAAAGAAAACTGTATTGTTCCCATTCAAGAAATAAAACAGAATCAAAATTACTGTTGCCAGGCATTTGCTAACAGCCTGTTCCTTGTATGACAATGATTTCAAGGATCATTTAGATCCCCCAAACCCATTCAAGTAAAGCGTGTCATTGAAGCATCGTTTTAAGGTTCAGTACCATAGGTGTGGCTTCTCGATTCAAAAACCTGAACTTTGGCTCTGCCAGCCAGCCTGCACATGCAAATGGAGTGGTGGCCTTAGCTGCAGGGAGTTTTCAGACACTTCCCAGGATTTTTGACGAAGACATGCCAAAAACACTCTTCAGGTGAGCTTTTGATACGGAGGTGCAAGACTGGCACATTAGGAAGTACACAAGTGAACTTATGCCCTGGCGTGTGTTTTTACTGTTATTTATAATTCTGTTGCTTAGTGTCATTTAAATATTGATTTATTTATTATTTTATATGCATACACAAACATAAATGTTTAAAAAACAAGACTAACAGTCACTGGGATAGAGATAGATGGTAGAAGGCTTCATGAAAGATGTCCTACCACAGGAAACACCGTTTGCTCTAAAGTGCTAAGTGGTGAAAAATGTGACCACGCTTTTTCTTTCTGCTTTAGATATGCCTTCCCCACACACACACACACACATTCTCTTGGCTCCTCAAAATCCTTACAACAACAGTTTTTAAGGTCCCTTTCATCATTCAGCTCCTACTGAAAAATGCTTTGTAGGCGAACACCTGTTTTATTTACATAATTAAAGATGAACTAACTTTCATACTTAAAAAAGGGCTTCACCATATTGGGTACATATGCCAAATAGAATGTAGCTAGTGATTCCTCTACTTCTGAATGGGGAATTAATTTTTTGGGAATTTGCAATAATATTTGGTAAACAGCACGTGGCTTAGGCATTCTTTACAAAGTGTAGTAACTGAGAGGTGGTTTGTGATGCCCTGAAGAGGATTAGCAACAAGAGGGTTAGCTTTAACTCCTTACATGCTGCTTTAAATCTTACTGGGTCCCCACTGTAAGGAATCGGGTCTTTCAGCTCTTAACCCACATGCAAAGCACGCACTCTGGTATTTCTTTTTCATTCATATGCTCCGTACCAGCTTCTGTTAATGCAAAATTTGGTACTCGGAGTTGGGAGCTCTTTTGTCTTCCTCCATGTAAATCAGCTAATCCAAAATCCTGGGCAGCCTGCCTTCCCCATTCACAAGTGCTGAGAGCAGCGGTACTTGAGGGAGCTTGCAGGCTTGGTTCTTGAGCAATGATTTATGACTTTTGACTGAGGTCATCGCTTGGCACATAGTGATGACCAGCTTGATGGATTAAGGACTCAAGCAACTCAAGGGCCCTTAACATTTGTAACCAATCATAATCTGGCTGGCAATGACCACAACAAAAACCCCCATGTATTCTTGTTTGGATCTATTTTAAACTAGTTTGGCTTTGTTTTCTTCTTGGAGACCTGCTGCTGCCATTAGATACTCTTTGATTTGGTTCCAAGGATGGGTGAGAGTCACGTTTTTCTTTGATAAACCTACTTTGGTTCCCTCATTGATGTACACTGCTGAAAGCTGCACGTTTCTTTTTCAGTCTGCTATTACATTACCACATCAAGGAGAGCTTGAGGGGCCAGTTCTGCAGAGCAGGAAAGAGGGGATTTCACAGTGTCAGTGAGAGCACATGTACTGTTTTTCCTTTGTATCTGCTGGAGCAGCAGGTCCCAATTAAAAGCACCTTAGATATCAGCAGTTCATCTATACCTGCGCAGTGTGTGTAAGGCAGACTGCTTCAGAACTGGAGTTAGTAAGATTTTCTCTACTGCAGAAGCTGTAAGGGGGAGTGGTGAGCTCTTAGAGGAAATACTTTTTCCTAGATGGACCTCCAGTTGTGAGGGGTACGTTGTCACCCCCGTACTACTGAGCAGTTGGTAGCTCAGGTTTGTGAAACGTGAAACTTTCCTCTCCGTGGAGAGTCAGTGCAGACAGCCCTCCCCACTCCCATGAACACTCCTTTGTTAGAGCTATTCTCTGTTTTAGCCATGGGTATCTCTTGGAGATGCTCTGAATCTCTTCCTCTCAATAATGTGTCTTTATTTTGTCCCAATATTTTATTTGGACTATACGGTATCCTGTAATACTTGTATTATTGCATACTGCAATGTGAACTGCAGAACATCCCCTTAGGTAGGGGTGAATGAGAAGCTCTGAATACAGGAAACTACGAATATACATTGTTCACATATTTTAGAAGTGAGCATACTTCAGGAATAAAATAATCACATCAACTGCAATGCTCTGCAAGGCTGATACTAATGTCAGTGACAGTATAATTCTATATGACTTTGGTATTGAACATCTTCGTGTAAAGTTGTGCTTTGAAAGCTGGCTTTTCTATGTCAAAAGTGTCTTGCCGTACTGCATGGCTGGGAAAGAGGTATTTTTCTGATGTGTAGTGTAGGCAGCGCAAACAACAGCAGTAAGAATTAATAGTAGTCAATTCTTATACAGTACTTTTCACCCACTGTAGTGAAATGGCATCTCTTGCGCAGGAAAGTCCCATTTTATTAAGGCAGCCTTGTTTTGAAGGTGGTGATTTTTTTTTCCTATGGTATTTCACAATCCCAGGAATTTATTTAGAGGATATTGGTATGTCTTGTGGGTTTTACTTTTCTCTGTTACATTTTAAGTGACTAAACTATATGTTGAAAATAAATTCCGCAGAGAATTCTTATTTCTATTATTGTTCTATTCTGTGGCAGTGCCTTGAAGCCACAGTGCTGGCTCCTTCACCAGTGATAGGGGCTGTATAAATGTAGAAAAAGGTGAACTTGCTTCAAAGAGAGAGAAAATGTTTCTGTGGCATGCAGAGGAAAACAGATACCAGGAAGGCTATTATTTTGCTCAAAGTAGCTCCTTCAGAGTAACTTGTATGATGAACATTATCTTCCCTGAGAAGATCTCTAGCTCAGAACTAGCTCCTGAGCTAAAATCCATGCTGGGAACATCAGCACATGCCTGAAGTGCTTTTGGGCTCAAACACCTATGTTTCACAGAACCAAGAACCCTCCTCCCAAACCGTCCCAGATCTTGATGTTCACCTTAGAAAGTGCACCGCTTCCTTTTTACAGATGGAGGTAGGAACCAAGCTCCGTTTGACTATGGTCATACCATATGTCACTGAAAGAGCTGGGAGTAAGACCTACTGCCTTGTAACCTAGTCACCTCTGTCTTTTTCACAAAAGGGTGGGGATGAAATGAGTTTTCTTCAGATCGCCAAAAATGTCAGCAGACTCCAGAGATCTCCAAACCTAAACTGTCTCCAACGCCTTCTCATGAGTCCAGGGCCTCACCTCTTCCCCTCTGTGCAGCTGCCAAAACCTCTAGCTTCCTTTCACTGACAGCTTCACCAGTGCAGCTGTGTATTTTCAATGAGTAGCACTAGGAAAATTTTGGGGTGGAATATAATTAAATTTTTAAAACCCACAGGAAAATTTCTGGTTTGAATATATTAGTCACTCAAGTTCAGTTAAAGCTTAGTTTCTGAAGAAGTCACCTGATGCTACCACAGATGATCCAGAGAGCTGCAGGATGATCTGTGCTGTGGATTATGCTAGCCCCAGCGCTGCCACTCACATCCTAATTTGAATCAGAAGAAAAACTAAGGTATTGAAGGCCAGCGACAGACTCACAGAAGGATTTGTGTCAGAACTAGGTTAAGTCTCAAGAACCTCTGGTTGCAGTTGCTGCGCAAAGGGCCATGGCAGCGTTCCTTTTGTGAAGCACAACAAAAGTCGGGCTCTCTTTGTCATTTGCTGAAGAGAAGGTAAACATTAAATGCACCTCAGTTCTGAGCAATTCTGAGTTATGATCCATGCAAGCCTTGTTCAACAAAAATAAGGTAATATTTCAAATGAGTGTGTGCTTGCCTTGTAATCTCCCCTTTTTCTTTTATGCAGCCCTAGGTGCTGCTGAATAGAGGTAGATCCGCTGCTGAAGCACATGCCTGTGTAATCTGCCTTGCTTTCTAAGCAAGGGATTCTTTAGCTTATATGGGGCATTCTTGTAGCTGGTGTCTCTTCTTGGATCTGTTTTGAAAGTATGGGAAGTCAGTGGTGCATTATATGAGACACTGATGTATGAGACACTGATATGGTCTGGATTTATTTGCTGGCTGTGGAGTTGTTTAGCCCTGTCAGAGTCTTTGCCTGGGCAATAGGAAATCTAAGAACACAAATGCCAGATGAATGGAGCCAACAGAAAAAGATCTGGGCTTTCTTGGCCATACAGCTCTCGCAGGTACAAGTTATAGCTCTGTGAATGTGTCTGTACAGATGAAAGGCCAGCGATGGGAAAGAATGGCATTCAGCTTTGACTATCAAAAAACAGCTGCGGATTCTCTGCTGTGAAAGCTCACTCCTCACCACCATGTCTACCTTATTTTTTTATCTTTTTTTCCTTACACAACCCATTAGGTGGCACCTAGAGGACAGAGAAGAGATACGTCTGACATACCCTGGACAGGAGATGACGGCAGGAGAACAAGTGCAGCCATGTCCCACAACCATCTTTAACTTCCTCCCAAACCTCTTTGCCTCCCTCCATGCTCCTGAAACAACTCTGCTGTCTCTGCAGCAAAGACTTTTGGCTGCACTGTGAGATACACAGGTCTGCTCCACCAGTGAGTTTGCGTGGTCCTTTCTGGCTCCTGCATTGCATCTTTCCTCTTACCTCTGCAGAATGCTGCAACCCAAATGATGAAACCACCTACTAAAACCGCTCTGTGGGCAAATCCTGTGGGCTTTTCTTTCTGTGAAGGTGCCACATGTTACATCTGAACTGAATGATCAAGACCCTTTTCCTCTCTGCAGTGTGCTTTGGCCATTTATTCTCAGAGTGAGACCTGGGCGCATACCAGTCTTTTTCATTCTCTTCTGCTCCCACATTTCAATTGCAATGAAGAAGAAACCTACAGAGGCCCATGGGTAACTCAGGGCCAGGTCTTCAGGACAAGCTGTAGCAGGTACCTCCAGACAGTTCAGACACAGCCACTGGGATGGGAACTTTTTTGTCAAGATAGTTTAGCCTCAAGTGCTACTAGTCCCACCCTGTAGCTAGCAAGACACTGAGAGAACAGTCCAAACTTCTCCTTCCCATGGATATTGAACTTGCTCTTTGGGAACCTCAATTGCTACTGGTATTGGGAGCAAACCGTGGAGGAGTTAGATCTCTGCACTTAAAATTGGAACCAGAAAAGGCTTTCCAAGGGTTTCTACCACTCCTTTAGGGATGGTTTTGTTAGAAATAACAGTTGGAGTTTTAAGCGACAGCTACTGATCTGATAGACACTAGAACTCATTCCTTTGGTGATAATTCCGCTTCTGCCCTAGTCAAGCCCCCTGTTAATGGCTGGCTCTCTGCTCTACCTAGAGCAAAACTGAAGCTGATTTTAGATGTCACTGCATGCTTAATGACATTCAGAAATGGAGGGTACCATAACAACGGAGCTGGTGTCGTAGGTCTTATCACATGGGAAAAACTTAAAACTGAGAATGAGAAGACTGAAATTTTTCTTGTAAGACTATGTATTCTAGAGTGACCTGGGCACTTTTGTATCATCTAGTCAGTTTTTGACAGAGCAAGGAATTGTTATATAGCTTACAAATACATCTGTCTGGAGTGGGTTTTGTCAGCTGGGCTTTTTTTTTTTCTGGTCTCCTTTTGTGTATGTCACAGGACAACTTTTTATGGGGTCCTTTATAGGAAATGAAAGAGAATCAGTTTACATCCTGCTTAGAAGAAATGGCATCAAACAACTTCTTCAAAGTTGAGCACGTTTCCCTAAGCCAAGGTAAAGGCCTAAATGGTTAAATCAATCCCAACTAATTCAACATTTAGTAAACTCTGTCCTTAGTCACACATTCTACTATTCCCAAGCAGAATAAAAAGTTGGTTTATAGGGGACAATGGTGCAGATGAAAAGAAGCAGAAAATATCCCCCTTTGGAAGGATACAAGCTCTTCTCTGGAGTATTTAAAGGAACCTAATGTTTGTTGCACCTCTAGATCAATGTCATTATGCATTTTTTCCTTCCCCCATCAATGTAAAGGTTCAGTTCAGCTTGCTGAGGATAGATCAAATCTTTTCCCTGCACAAGCCTCCATGGTTGGAAGCAGGATCTGAAATGCCAGCAAATAAAGGTTTTTCATGATCCACATCAACTGAGCTGTGCAAATAACTCCTTCTACTAGTTTCTTGGCTGAACTGAAAAACGGAGAAACGAGTTGTTCTATGATAGTGGAACTAATGAATCCTGGCTGCCTGGATTTGAATCTTTGCCTCGGAGCTCTTTGCCCACCCCTCAGCCCCTGCTCCCTACATGTCCCCTGTGATTCCCTCCCCTCCCACTACCTTCACTTCCCTTACTTCTCCCCAGCTAGCAGCTGGGCAATAGTAGCATGTATTGTAGTTAGTTCTGATGAGTAACTGGCCGGGGGGAGCCAAACTGTGCAAATAACTGCTGAGCTCACACGGCAGTGCTTCTTTAGTGCGGGCACTAGTTTAGGTCCCTTTGTTTCTATTGAGCTGCCAGTTTCTTGAAGTCTGTGCGCACTTAGCGTTGCTGGGAATGTCATGTCTCTACAGAATTTGGCTGAAACAGGTCTGAGGTTGAGAAGTTATTTGAGAGACAGATGGACTGGCAGTGCAATCACATAAGCCTTGTTTCCTAAGGGAACCTGCCTTCAAATGCTTTGCTTGAACCAAGATAAAATATTTTTGCTTTGTTTTCCAAGACTTGTTAACTGCTTGGATTAAACTAAATATGCGTATGAAATGAGACTTTAAGCATGTTAGTACTTTTCTGACAGTTTATGCATATTTTGTTTTTAAAAAATAGCAGTGTATTTATTTCTTTACATATTTTACAAGCAAAGCATGGCACAGCTAGTCCTGCCTAGTTTGTGTTGGCTTTACAGAATTTTTGCTATCATGATGCTACTCTTTCGATATCCCTCTTCTTTCCCTCTGCGTTTGATGCATCGCCCAAATGTGGCTGTCTTCGTGGGAGAAATACATGGTATCTTTGAGACTTTGTTGACTTCTTAAAAGGTTATGGTATTTGTCCAACAGTGGTTTTCTCCTCACCTTAGCATGGTTTCAGCTATTATGTAGCTTTACTTAATATGGAAGATCAAAAATGATAAAGAAATGGCTGAGTACACCTTAAGTATTAATAAACCATAGCCTTTTGAAATGACAAGTCCTAGTTCGCCATTTCCTTGAACAGACATCATGCTTCTGTTTGAGCTTTTTTGTTGACAGATAGAAATGAATACCAGGATGGAGTCTTACGGCACGTATTGCCATGTCATATTTAATGATAAAGGTATTTCGTTTTCCTCTTTGTGAGCATAGCAGCCATCAACATGAATTGATTGTCCATCCTCATGAAAAGAAAGACGTGACTCTTAAATTCATAAATATCTCATTCACTGGACCCAGTTTCTCTCAAATTCATCTTCCTTTCCCTAACTCATTCTACAATTATGACCAGCATTTTGTAACGCACTGCAGGTCCTTATGTGATCTTGGTGTTTGCAGAGACACAAGGTGATTAGGGTTTCTTTTCTGACCAAGGAGCTAATTACTATTATTCTACTGTTATATAGAAAGAACAATAATAAAAAGATAACTACAGGAGGCCATCAATGCTATCATCATCTATCTAACTTTAGAGTAACAAGAGTTGTATGAACTATAGAATTGATGCAACTGGCAAAAGCGATCAGTAGCTCTAAGAATTGTGTCAAAATCCAGGCCCTAGTTCCTTAGTACCAGATGTTAAGCTAAGCTGTTAAGAATTAAGATTTTCTAATAATCCGTTTTCATCTGCTGCTATTTATTTGTACCGCTGAAGCACCTAGCAACCCTGGTGGCAGACCAGTGCCATACTGTTCTAAGCACTGTACGAACACAGAACAGAGAGGAGATTCCTGTGTTTAAGGGTTATGCATTCTCATAAAAAGTAAATCAGTGCTTTGAAGAACATCAGTAACGACATTATCAACTATTAATCTATTCAGTAAATTATATGTCTTCTTTTCATCTGTCTTCATTTCCGGATCTCATTCAGAAATATTTTCCTCCTGCTTATACTTATTAATTTTTGTCCTGTATTTCATTTAATTCATTGTGTAAAATGTACTAAGAGAAGCTATACTTTGAGGGAACTGGGTGATCACTCCACGCTACAGGTGAGCTTTAGTGCATTAGTCTTTGCAATGCGAGAGCAGAGATCATTGTTAAGGCAGGAAAGAGAGATGCTCACTAAATCTAAGAGAAAATACAAATGCCTGGAAACATGGGAGAGAGTGAGAAAGCGGTAGATTGGTAGGTCATAGAGTCTTTTATTATTACTGTATTCAAATCCAGTCTTGACAGTATTAAATGCATCCTTGTCACACTGCTGGCTGCTTGGTGTCTGGTAAATGGAGTTCACAGGGTAACTCCTGTTCACAGGAATACCCAAACTTGATGCTAATTGCCAACTTTGTTGCCATGGTTATGAAGAACAAACATCTCCCTAACCCCCTGGGCAGGAATCAGGCATAACACAAAGGTAGCTAGTTTACTGCTCTGAATAGACATAGGTTAAATAGAAAGCTTTGGTCAGCAAGGATACTAATCCAGTTCCAGTCATAAAGCATCCCGGTGTACAGAAGTGATGTTATGGCTTCCAAGCTGTTAAAGCAAATGCCCAGTTTTGTCTGTACTTTCTCTATTACAAGTATCAAGCCCATGTGAGCTTTCTGTTCAGAAATTTGACAAAGGAGAGACAAGGTTGGTTGGCCATGGCAAATGAAAGGAATCATTTCTACACATGTTGTCTGCCTTCCTTTGTTAATGTATAGAGGGTGTCTCTTTTGGGAAAATGTGTTGCATTTTTACCCACCTGTTCAGTTCTACCAGTACTCCCAGTGGTGGTGAACTTCCATAATGAAAACATCAGAGAGATTTTCAGTACGACATGGTCTACCCAGCTAAGAAATGGCTAAACACTTGTGTCTGCTTGATGCCACTGTGTTGATAATAGCACATGGAGCTCATGATACAGATTTGATGTAGGCGTCGCAGAGATGGGAGAGCTGGGCGGCTCCTTCTAAAGGAAGGAGAGTGGGAGGGAAAAGAAAGACTAGGGCACACATGGAGAGCCAGAGCAACTGGTGAGGGGCTGGCGAGCTGCCTGGTGAGCTAGGTGGAAAGCACAGAGGGCCAGTGGCCAGTGGTCCTTTAGGGAGATTGTCCCCCTCTCCCAGCTATAGCTGCAGTCCCTACTTCTCCAGTTCTTCCACTGGCTGCAAGAGCAAGTCTGGTAGACACAAAGAGATGGAACTGTGATCATTTCGACGTTTTGTACGGTCCACTTGCTTTGGCAACGTCCTTTGTGGCCTATGCCTAGAGGGAGTGCTGTGCACAGCCGTTGGTGCTCACAGCAGTGAAGCAGATACCAAAAAGTTGTGCCTCCAGCTCACGAGTGCAAAACTGACTCTGTCAACTGGCAGCAGTGTATGTTCTGCCTGAAAACTACACAAAAATATATTCTTCATTAACTTCTTCAGTTATAAAGGCCATTTAAATGACATATGACTTTCAAAACAAGATATTCTACGGGGTCTGCATATCTCTCCCCACTCCTATGTTTGCTTTTCCTGCTTTGGCATCTGACATTAATGTCTGTCATTGAACATCTCAACCTTTGTGTATTTCTCATGGGAGACACAGATCAGAGTGTTTAAGCTTTGTGTTTTGGCATTGCTGGCATTTTTTGTTCACCACAAACTTTTCCGATGATACTAATGACATTTAGCAAGTTTTGGAGGAAAAATCATTAAGAATAGAATCAAAAAAACCCTTGGTGATCCGAAGTGCTCTCTGAATGAACTCTGGGAAGTTTAAATTCAGACACAGCAGCCAACCTTTCCATTTGTACTAGAAGTGAGGCTATTTGCAGTTATTGTTTGAGAGAAAAACAATGTTGAAAACTTTAGACGAAAGTTTTTGGGTTTGTTCAGAGAAGGTATGACTATTGATCAAAAATACATTCTGTGTGTTTCCAGTTTATTGAGGCATAGTCATTTCCAAGACCGAAACTGCTGTCTTTTTATTTTTACAGTCTTTGTTTGAACTGAGATCCACATTCATTGTTACTGAGCTTTAATAATCTAAGGGTCACTTGAAGGGCTTTTGTTTGAGAGACCTTTCAAGCCAAGCCAAGGCAGCAGTTTAGAGAACGTTTCTTGTTTGTAGACAAAAATATATTAAAATAACCAAGGGAGCTATTACTCTTCCACATAATTATTTTTAATGTCTCATTGGACATGTATGAAATGCCTTTCAGTTCCTGTGGGAGAATTACTTTTTTACATTTTGCAGCGTGGCTTTTGTTAAATTTCTATGCTGCTTTTCCATTGAGCAATATTCACCCCAAAAGACTTTATAAACACGAACAGTATCTCTAGGAATATGCTTCCAACATAATCCACATAAGTACTTAGAGATTTGTCAGCGGTCATAGGGCCTGATACCTTGCATACCTTGTGCCACCTATTTTTTCTGGCCATAATCAAGAAAGAACGTGACCCCAGTTCACAGTGAGAAAAGTCAGAGAGCAGTCGAGAGTCCAGGACTGCAGGAGGTGAGGCAGAGCCATGTGCTGCGGCAGCCAGCGTTAAAGGCGGGGGAGAGGGGAAGAGGGCTAAGACTCCTTTCACTCCCTTTCCCCCCGTAAATGCATGCCAGGTAATCGCAGCACCTTTGTGTCTGGCATGAAAATTATCTGCAAATGTTCTGTGTTGTGTAGCTCCTTTCAGTTACCTACGAAAGGCCGAAATGGAGTGCATCCTTCTCTTTATAACAAGAATAAATTCAGGGGGAGGAGAACAAGCACAGAAGTCGGGGGGAGAGGGAAAGAGTAGCTTTGCAGAAAGACAGAAACCACCCTGTAAAAATGTAGTTCTAGTACAAATATTTGGGCTTGGCTTGGGACATGCACATTATGTGCCATTTCTGCTTCACGGAGGGGCAGGCTTAGCAGGTAGATGCAGGTGCTTCACTGAGATGTCTCCTTCCTATCGTATATTCATGATCCTTTAAATCTGCCAGTTGACCTTTCCATTTTGAAAGATGCCCAGATGTTTCCTGCTCAGGCACTGAGAGCTCCGGCAGGTCACATAGTAATTGTCTTAATTCTGCAGCCATCGCCCTCCTCCCAGGCATGGTGAAAGTTTCGGTGACCCCAAAAGGACTGTGCTCTTTGAGCAGTCCTAGCATACGCTTTGGGCAAGGGCCCAGAAAGCATCAGGGCTCACTCTAACCCTGAAACCTTCCACGGATTAAAAAAGAAGTTACTGCTTATCTGTGTGTTGCACACAGCTCATTTAACATGCTGCGTTGCATGTCGCAGTGCCCGTACGCGTCTCGTCTCTTCCGTCGGAGCTGATGTGTGCTCTGAAGTTCCAGTGACGTTACTGTCTCTTCTGCTCTAAAACGAGAATCAGACTCTGAGTTCAGGGAGTGATAATGTAGCTCTGTGTCAGTTTTGGCCCCTTACACAAACATCCGCCATTATCGTTGTCTAGTTGTAAAGCTGATAAAGTTTAGCAAAAATGGCTATCTAAATAACTGTCTTTCCTAACTGGATGTAAACCCAGTTTCAAATATATAGTGCTCCCAGGTTTTGAAGAGATAAACTACCATGTTCACCACCTTCAGATGACTAAACTTGAAGTCTTTCAACCTGAGCTTATAAAACTGTAAGTTATGTAGATGAAGTATAATTTGTAATATGCTCTGGTTTGTGGGATGACCTTGCCTTGCTTATGGATAAGAACCACACGTTTCTAGCAGTGAAAGGCTGTGGAAGCTGTTTCTTTGAAGCAGGACATGATGATAGAAGCAAACTATTGTAACTGTGTAACGCAGTGATGTTCTAATGTTTTAAGCCTGAGTTGTTCAACAATAAGTGATTTAATTGGGTAAAAAGTTGCCTTTGCATGAACTTCAGTATCTTGGAACAATAATTAAGTTGTGTCTAAGAATATATTATAAGATTGCAAGGATAATATGCACTTATCAGTATCTTCCTAATATCGCAGTGGCAGAATGCTTATAAAATATTTTGTACATAAAAATCACTGCAAATATGTACTTAATGACACATTCCTTGAGACAAGGACCATAAAGCAGACCAGGGAATTTTCTGAAGACATCGTTACTTGAGGGCTTCCTGTGAAGTTGATCTTGCAGTGTCATCCAAAGTTCCCTATCCTGATTTGACAATTTTATGGCTTTGAACTCTCACGCAGTTGTTCAAGGTGATTTAGTCATTGGTTTGTGCGTCCTTACATTTAGAGACTGCCAAATGGAATTGTTTGCAGAATATTTAGTTCAACTCTGAGTACTTCTGTTCTGGAGAGATGCTGTTGGAGGGAGCTCAGAGGAGGACAGCAGGAAAAATGAAAAGGACTAAATACGTGCAGCCTGAATAAGGGGTAGGAAAAGCTGGGATGAAAGGACATAAGGGTCTATATGTAACTGAAACATGTAAGCATGAGAGAGAGAGAGAAGAATTATGTCGAGTTTGGCGGGAGGATGTAATGAGTAATAGATGGAATGATGAAGGGGAAATAAAATTGGCTGGATGAAGAAAAGCTTCCTGACCGCGAGATCTTGTTTGATTACTGAAGTTTCCCAGGGGACTTCTGTGATTTGGGAAAAGTTGTACAAGACTATGCAGAGCCTTGCAGTGCTCCACAAAGCATAGCTCTGTAGTCACCTAATAACTTGGCATCCAGGAGTGGATAGTGCTTTCCATCTTTTAACTGTGTTTGAGGTTCTTTGGATTCCTTGCATTTGCTGGGCAGCCCAGAGCATCCCTTGTGTGCTGGCTGGCCTATGACTTCTCTTTTGGTTAGGATTACTAAATAATAGTACAATTCTTGACGAAAACCTACCTCCTCTGAGCTTGTGCATGCAAATATGTTTACTGTGGTTATGGGATTGATCCTGTTGCTTTGATGCTAAGTGCAGGAGACTGGAAGGTTGGATTCAGCTATCCGAAGGGACACTATCTCTGAAGATGCATTAGGTGGCAATTGCGTACGTCCTCATAAATCTGGGGCCAAACCTTTGCAATGTCTGGATGGATATTATCGATAGATGGTGTTGGAGTGGAGCATATTGCAAGTGTGAAATACTCTGAAGTCCTTATTTGGCTGGAGAGAGTTTTTATGCTTCAACAGAGACTAGTAAACTAAGGAAAATTATTCAAGAACTTATTCAACTTATTCAAGAACTTTCATTCCATGATAAAGCATATGTAGCTATTACAAGGTGTTCATGTTACCCATACGTCGAATTATTTCATTATAGATCTGGTGTCTGGCTAAAGCTGACTCTAGTAGTTCCTCTGAGAGAAGTTTATCTGATGAAAAATTAAGTGTGTTTTTAGCTGATACCCAACCAATTTGCTGAACTTATTTTGACTTTCTGCCTAGAGGTTCTGAGAGTAAACTGATAACTGAGAATCCATTTGGATTTGGACAATTAGGAGAGAAGGATGCAAAAACCCAGAGGCAGTGAAGACCACAAAGCTTCTGCAAATTGGGAAGCTGAGAACATGGAGTTAGGAAAATGGGCTGACAGGCTCTTTTCCTGGTGGGTCTCTTCTGCTTGGCCTTTCAGTATATTCCTTCTTTTCTAGCAGCCGCTCAAAGCAGTAGAACCCATTTCCTCAAATGCACACAGAAATTGCAAAGGCTGCTGCTGCTCAGGGTGAAGCAATGAGATAAACATTGCTAAGATCTCAGTTTTGAAACTGCACACAATCCAACGTCTGTGCTGCTCCCAAGAGCTAAATGGTTGGAACCGTGGAAGCCCTGAGTTTTGAAACAGATCACACAGAAATGTGAGTTTTTCATGTAAGTTAATCCACTAATAAATCAAAAAAATCTTCTTATAAAGATACTCCTTCTTTGAATTATCTTCTTATTTGAATTTATTATTTATTGTCTCATGGGGGCATGATTAACTCTGTATCAATAGGTACATAACTTGTACATTCTCAGATATATCTAATGTCTACCAAAGAAAAAAAATAAATCATTTAGATCTGGAACAGCGATCACAATGGAAGTTTCGTTTGCAAAGGATTTATGGAGACTTGAAGTGAGTATTATGTTTTGAATAAATGCACCATTGACCAGTATCAGATTTCCATAGGCTTTATCTTGTTTTTTCTAAGCAACTGCTCATAAACTTTTTTCATATCTTGATTAGCATGATGGTGCTACTTGCAAATCTGTTCATAGAGCTATTAATCTATGATAGTGCAATCTAGAGAAAGGGATCACACTTACTTAGTTGTTTCTTTCATTGCTTCATTTAAAAAAACATAAATAACAAGTTGACAGGGTTTCTTTGTGCTTCTTTCTTTCCAACTAACATGTTAAGTACTTCAAGAAAGGTTTGTCAAGACATCACAAAGGTGGGTCTTAGTTCCGATCTGAACTTTATTGAACCCTGCTTTTGTGTAATAGGAAGGAAAAAGAAGTGGTAGATTTGATCAGTCTGAGTCCATGACTCAATGGCTAAAGTAAACTTTCGGTGTTTGTAATTCCTTTGTCGTAGCAGTACTCAGATGAATTTAGCAGAATCAAACATACATAAAATCTGAAGGGGAAGGAATCACCTGTGTCTCATGAAGACGAAATTTGACTTCTAAGGCAAGTTCAACACATGGGCTCCCTCCCTCTTCTCCCTTCTTCCCCCGCCCCTCCGTGCAAGCTTCATCTCTAACTGCCCCTGCATAGCTGGCTCTCGGCAGGAGCTTTGTGAGACACGTCTGTTGGTGGCAGTGGGGTCAGCAGAGGCTGCTGCCGAACAGTGACAGCCACAAATGTGAAAGCAGCCGAGTCCTGCAGTGCCACGCTGACGAGAACCGCGCAGGCACCTGCACAGCCCAGTTAGGTCGTACCCGTTCTGTGGAGGGCAGCAGGGCTTCTGTCCCTGCTTGCAGCACTTCTCTCTTGGGCTGAGGCCCTGAAGCTGTGAAGTTTTTGCATGACCGTTCACCCTCGTGGCCAGACCAGATATCCCATGCAGCAGCATGTGATACCTACACAAGGGAGAGGCTGGCTGTAAAGCTTTGGTTTTGAAGAAAAAAATACATTGAGTGGGAAGCCGCAGAATAAAGAACTGGGAAAGCTCTTGTTTTGGTTGGAGCTACATTTTTGCTGCCTGTTGCTTCCAGCCAACTAGATGAGAAAAATGACCTTGTTTGCCTTTTGTGTATTGCTGCAATCCACATGTATCAGAACATATAGTCCAGAGAGAGAAAAGAGACACGTACCTTTATGGAGCTGCAGCTAAGTGAAGGACTGGGTATGCTCAGTTACTAATGAAGCTGAAGGGCTGTGCCGGGGGGCTGAGGGCAGTGGAGTCTCTCCCCAGGCTGTGAAGGAGCCGTTGGCGTATGCTGTGCTAACGGGGCTGGGAGCAAGGACTCGCCGTGTTGCAATAGCTCTCCAGCTCCAGCCCTGCCACCCCCTCACAGGTCCCATCGCTGGCAGATCACACGGAGCTGTGCTGCGTAACGCAACAACCATCTGCATTGCTTTGCTTACCCAAGCTCTCCAAGCACTCTGCGAATACTGCTGGAGTCCCCCAGTGTTCTGGCAAAACTATTGTCACCTTTTCCATTTCTCTGGATCGTGCAGAAGGCATTGAACAGAACCCAGGAGCTTTTGTTCCTCGTCCGCTTTAGGCACTAGGCACATTGTCTTCTTTGCTTGTCTTCTGCACTCACTGATATCTGCAGGCAAGGAGGATCTGCTTGGCTTTCCCCGCTGTGTGGTATGAGGCGTTAGACCCTGGTGGGCTGAGGTCCTTAAGCACTGATTTCAGTGGGACCACTCATGCGCTAAAGCACCCTTAGTTGGGTGCTTACAGACAAGAATTCTTCTGAAGGGTGTAGGATGAGAACAAAATCCCACGAAAAGGGGTTTAGATCCTCAGCTGAGGATCCCCTCAGCCTCACTGGAGCCCCGCTAGTTTCCCACTGCGGAGGGCTGGTCAAGAGGGTCTCCGTGCACAGGGCTGCAAAAGGGCTTTGCAAGAGCAAAGTGAGATTTGGACTTTGCTTGCATTGTTAAAGTGTGTTTGTTCAAGAATGAAGTTGAAAGATAAAGGCATGGATGGCTAGTGTTTAGGAAAACCTGTTCATGGCCAGTCTACCGGAGGAAAGGACAATTCCTCTTCTGTCCCTGTCCTGTAATACCCAACGGTTTGTGAGACCTGAGGCTGCTGGTGGCATCAGCTGCAAACCGCCGTTCCTTACCCGCGAGGTACCAGAACGGCTGCAGTGTGTGGCTGGGGACAGCAGGTCCGCTTCAGCTGCCGTGTTCCTAACACTTCTGCATGTAGGAATCTTGGGTTTGCGTTTCTGACATGTACCCGTATTCAGAGATGGTGCTTGCTTCAGGCGGCTCAAAGAACTCTTCGCATTTGTGTCCGCGGCAGGTACTGTTACTGATTTGTTTCTATATTATTACATTTAGCGTTCAGTATGCCTTTATAGTGGTATCTGCATTCTACAACCAGGGAGAAATGAATTCCTTAGATCTCAGTTACCATGCATCCATTTATAATGTGCTAAGTTTTAGAATATTTTTTTTATTTTCCCCTCCCAAAATAATAATTTTATTACTTTTAAAACCATTAGAGATAATGCCAAGAACTGAGCATATTACCTAAGAGCGCTTTTTTCCCCCCAATTTCTTTTGTATGTAAGTACCAAATACCTATAAAAATTCTATATAACAGTTTTAGCTGCCGGATGAGTATATCCCATTGCATATCTAAGACTTTTAAAATGCCGCATAGGCCAGATCGGAAAGATGTTGCCGATGCCCGGCTTTCTGCGAGCTGCCATCCCCCGGCGCGCCGCCGAGGGCAGGGCAGGGAGGGCTGCGGTACGGGCCCGATCCTGCGCGGGATGCTCAGCGGCTCAGCAGAGCCCCGGCCGCGCCTCGGACCCCGCCGGAGCCCCCGCTCGCAGCGCCCCGGCCCCGCAGCTCGCCGGGCCGAACGCGGGGTCAGGGCCGCGGTCCCGCCGGGACGCGGCGGGGATGGGCTGGGCTGGGCTGGGCTCATCAATTTGCCGCGCTCGGTGCCTGCGTCCCGGCGCGGCACTAATGCGGAACAAATTGAGACATATCCTCTCCGTAATTAGTTCCAGCGTTTCAAAGATTTACGGTAAAATAATGGCCTGAGCCCCACCGGCCGGGCCCGGCCCGCCGCGCTCCGCCGCCCCACGGCGGTCGAGGCGCTGGGGAGGCGGCCCGGGGGCCGGGGGAGCCTTCAGGGGGCTGAGCCCCGGGCCGCGCTGCCCCGGGTGGCGGGGCCGGGCAGGGAGCCGGGCCGCAGGGAGAGGCGCAGGTGCCCGGGCGCCGGGGGCTGCCCACCGCGCAGCCCCGAGGCGGCTGTTCCCGGAGCTCGCCGCGGCCGGAGCGACGGCTCAGGGCCGGGGTCCCCGGCCTCGGAGGGGCCTCAGCGCCCGCCCCGCTTGTGCCCTGCTCCTCTCCGCCGGGGAGAGGGCGCGCACCTTTCCCTCCCTGTGCCATCCAAAAAGGCTTTTTTTTCCCCTCGAAGGATAAACAAAATGTCCTCTCCGCGGCTCGAAAGCGTGCCAGTGCCCCCGTCAGCCCGGGCGGGGAAGGCCGGTCCCGCCGTGCCGGGGGCTCCCGGCTCCGCGGTGCCCGCAGCGCTCGGCGGGGAGGCGGCGGGGAGGCGGCGAGGAATGCGGGACTGGGCCCGCCGTGATGAGTTCCTGCGCCCTGCGCTCCTGGAGATGCTTCGCAGCTTTGTTTCTGCTGCTCTTGGCACTTAAATAATCAAACTCTGATCAGCTCCCCGAGTGAAAGGAGACAGATCCCCTGCGTGCTGAGCGGCGTGAGCAGCGTTGGAAGGGCCGGGGATTTATCTCTGTTTAAGCCAGTCTCCCCCACCTCGGAGCCGCGAGGGGATCATTTATGAGTTTAGTAAAGTGCAGTAAGAATTACCGGTCCCTTAATTGGTTAGCAGGGCAGGGGAGAAAGCGGAACGGGAAAACGCCGGCTGGGGAGGTGCTTCAGGGCTGCTCAGGCTGGAGCAGGTTCCCGAGCCCGTTTTGCCCGGGATGGAGTGGGACTCTCGGTAGAGCAATCCTCGCCCGGGAAGTATCTGTTGTTTAATCGTGTAGAGTGTGCCTGAGAGCACAAGCGAGGATTGAGAGCATTATCAGGCATTAGCATAGCTATGGAATAGCGGGCAAAACAATAAAGCCTGACTGCTGTCTGGGAGAGATTTGGGTCAGGCCGTGTTTGGAGGGGAGAGGACAAAAAGTTCCGGACCGCCTGGGTCTGGACACCGGCAAAGGAGATGCTGTCCCCGAGCTGCCGCCCCTCCGGCCTTTGCTTCCAGCTGGGCGCCGAGGCCCGGACGCGGCGGCCGCTCTGCGGGGCGCGGGGTGATCGACGCCGGAGAGCGACTGGAGTCGGGATCTCCGGGGAAGAGGCGAGCAAATGTCCCCTGCACGGAGGCAGGGGAGGCTCCTCTCGGCAGGCCGGGGCGCTCCCGAGGGGACCTGCTGCCAGCGCTCCCGGCCCGGGCTAGGAAAGTGCCCCCGCTCTGCGGCGGGGCGGGAGATCTTTCTCTCCCGCTGGTGCTGGCTAGGAGGGAACGGCCGCGGAAAGTGGCGCTGGCCGTCTCCCAGAAGTTGCCAGCCCGTCCCGGGGTAGAAGGGCCCGGGTTCCCCTCCTCCTCCTCGGCCGCACCGCCGAGGGTTTCTCCCGGGAGATCCCTCGGTGCCCCGCACGGCGGAGGTGGCCCGGGAGGGCGCAGGGGCCGGTGCCCGGCGCGGCGCAGGTCTGAGCGGGCAGCCCCGGAGCCCCCGGCCGAGCACCGCGCTCCCCAGCCGGGCTGCAGGCGCCGCCGGCGGCCGCGGGGAGGGGGGGTGCGCCGATGGCCAAGGGGTCTTCTTGTTTCAGCGCTGGGAAGTGCGAGAGAGGCGAAGATTTGGAAGGACTTCGGCAGTTCTTCCTCCCAGGTGGAATAACGCAGACCTAAACGATCAAGAAAACATCTTTCCCTTTCAAGAAGATTTATCAAGCTAGGTTATTTCAAGAAAAGAAAAAAACCCGCGCTAAAACCCGTTCGGAAAATAGTCCGCTGCGGGAGAGGCTTTTTCTGCTTGTACCAAGAGAGGTCTGGTTTTCACGGGAAATTAAATTCTCCGCTTAGGCTGGCCAAAGGCTTCTGGTTCGATACGTACGTTGTCGATTTTAGAGCCGGGGATGACCGGGACCAACTTCAGGTGCCGGTCCATCACAGGAAGGAGCGAGTCCGGCTCCCGGTTCTGCACCTCCCCGCCAGGCCCCCGCGGTGCGGGGTGGCGTGGGCGTGCGGGGGAGCGGCGCGGAGCGGCGGGGGCCGGCGGGGGCAGCGCACCCCGGGGCGGGGGCTGCGCACCCCGAGGCGGGGGCAGTGCACCCCGGGGCAGGGGCTGCGCACCCCGGGGCAGCGGCTGCCTTGCGAGTGCCGCCCCAGAGCCGGTTGGTTTTGCGTGCGCTCCCGAGAAGCGGCAGCTCCTGTACCCGCGGACGATCTTTAATATCGGCAAAGATAATCAACGAATCTTTCGCTCTGACGTGACACGTAGATTTCCATAATAAATAGTTTTACTCATCAAAAGAGAGGTTTTAAAAGGGAATTCTCTGAAGATAGTTTGTGAAAATTAAAGTCATTTCACTAAGAGCAAAACCCGACCGTTTTGGTTAAAGAGCTTAAAGAGAAAATGAAATTATACTTGGCTACTCTAATAACGAGCTATTTCAATTTCTTTTGTTGTAGCATCGACCCTTTGAATTTTAAAACACCGTTTCAAGATTGGCGACGCTTGCGGTGATGGTTAATGCCGCGGGGGGAAGGAAATACCGGAGTGTAAATTGTCAGCGGGAAGACAACGGGCTCGGTCTTTCCGGCGGCAGGTAAACGTTCACGGCGTTCCGCGTGTTGTTCGGCTGCGCCGGGAGCGGGAGGCGGCCGGGGGAGGCGGCTGCTGGCGGCGCGCCGAGCCCCGGCCCCGGCCCCGGCCCCGGCTCCGGCCTCGGCCGGTGGAGGTGCGCAAGGGACAGGGCCCGCGGGTCGCCGTGCTCGTAGAAGCAACCCCCCGCCCCGGGTGATTATTAATTAGTAGTTTTGAAGGAAGACGGCAGGATTCCCCTGCCCTCCCCTGGGGGAGGCTGCGGGCTCGCCTCTGCCCCGGGTCCCAGCAGGCGCCTGGCCGCGGCGGGTACCGCCACGTCCCGCGGGGCTCTGCCGCCCGCCCCGGGGCTCCCTGGCGGTCCCGCACCGCCGAAACCGTGGCATCCCTCGCTGCCAGGGCCGACCCGAAACCCGCCGTGTCGCCTGGAAGGACCGTCCAGGGACAACGTGTAAGATGCCATCGGGGGCTCTCCCGCCGCCGCCCCCGGGATGCATGCTGAGGGGCTGCTGGCCAGGAGCCTGGGGAGGGAAGCGAGAGGCCGGGGCTTCCCAGGAGCCAGCTGAATCTCCCCAAAGCAGGTTACTTACAGCGTTGCGACCCCCCCCCGCCTGCCCAGCCGCTTCCTTCCCTCTCACCCACGGGCGGACCGGAGGGACGGGGCTGGGACCGGGCCCACGCCGGCCCCGGTCCCGTGGCAACGGGCGCCCTCCCCTCCCCTCCCCTGGCCGGCGGAGGCCCCGGTACCCTGGCACGGCCGGCTCTGCGCGGCCCGCCGCCGCCCGAGGGGCCGGGGCGTGCGGGGCGGGGGCCCGGGCAGGCAGCCCGCACCCCGCAGCGGCTCGGGGAGCCGTGGGTTCCCCCCGCAGCGGCAGAGGCACCTGGAAAGGCACTTTTCCCTCGCAGGGACGGGGCCGCCCGCCCCGGGCTGGGCCGCTTCCCCTGGCTCCTGCAAGGGCGGGGGCTTCCCCGCGCCGTCCCCAGGGCCTGCGGCCCCGCAGCCCTCGGGAGTCCCCACGGACACGCACGGAGCTGGCGGGGGAAGTCACCCAGCACGTACTTACTGGCCACCTGGATCCCTCTAACAGCCTCGCAAGTCTCTCCTAAAGCGAAGGGACGTTAGGGTGAGATTTAGTGGCGCTTGCACCAGCAGGAGGGTGGGAGTGATGTGTAGGGGAGATATATTCTCCCACAGTAACCTCTCCCCCTCCGTCCCCGGCTCTCCTCGGCCCCCCCTCTCCCCCCCGCGTCTGTGGTCCGGCGGGGTTCAGCAGAGCGGGCTGTGGGCAGCCCCTCGGCGGAGGTTGTGTGAATGGAGGATCGGCGTGGCTGACTCCTCCTCCCCTGCAAGCGCCTCTATTTGAGCTTTGCAAAGTTGAGGGCGAGCAAGCATCCGAGGTGAGGCGTGCGAGGCGGCCGTGGCCCCCTAGCACGGACACAGGCACAGACAGACAGGCACACGCGGACACACAGACACACGCACACCCCGCCCTGCCCTGCCCTGCGCTGCGAGCGGGCGCAACCCCGGAGGCGATCCTGGAGAACAACCTTTCCCTGTCGCTGTTGCCGGCTCCCGCAGGGCTGGACCCGGGGAGCTGCGTCGCGGAGCAAACCTCCCCCAAAGGGCTGAGCTCGCCGGCCTGGTGCCTGCAGCCGGAGCCGGCCTCCGGCTTGGCGGGCAGGGGCCAGGTATCCTGGAACAAGTGCGGCCCGGGGGGAGACTGGCTGCCCGGCGGCAGGCAGAAGGTCTGCGAGCAGATGGGCTCCGATGTCCGAGACCTCAACGCGCTGCTGCCCTCCGTGCCCTCCCTGCCGGGCAACAGCAACTGCACCATGCCGGTGAGCAGCGCGGCGCAGTGGGCTCCCGTCCTGGACTTCCCCCCGGGGGCCTCCTACGGCTCGCTGGGGCCGCACTCCTTCATCAAGCAGGAGCCGAGCTGGAACGGGTCGGACCCACACGAGGAGCAATACCTCAGCGCCTTCACCGTCCACTTCTCCGGCCAGTTCACGGGCACGGCCGGGGCTTGCCGCTACGGGCCCTTCGGCGCCCCGCCGCCCAGCCAGCCGCCCTCCGGCCAGGCTCGGATGTTCCCCAACGGGCCCTACCTGCCCAACTGCTTGGAGAGCCAGCAAGCCATCCGCAACCAGGGTAAGGGCAGCGCTGCCGGGCGCCCCGGGCTCGGGGGGCGGCCCCCGCGGGCCCCCGCTCAGCCTTGCCGGGCCGCGCTTGCTGCGAGCGCCGAGCCCAGCCTTTCCCCCCGCCGCAGCCGGGCAGGGTAGAGGCGAGCCAGCCCTTCCCTGCCTCCTTTGCCCCCCCGGGCGGCAGCCGCCTCGCCCCGGGGACTTCGAGGAGCCACGAGTTGCTTGCCCCCGCGCCTCCCGTGGGGCAGCGGGCTGCAGCGGGCGGCTCTGCCCGGCGGGCTGGAGCCCCCCCGCCCCCTCCCCGGGCTGGAGCAGCCCCTCGCCTCGCAGGTTTGTTCGGGCGCAAGTCCTGGAACGGAGATGGGGTCGCTGCTCCGAGAAAATTCCCTCTACAGTCTCCGGGGGTGGGGGGTGTTTACCTTCGGACCTCCTCCTGAACCCAAAACCGCTGTCCGCACGGTGGTGTTTTCAGGCCGCTTGTCGAATTAACCTCGGGAGCGCGGGATGCCCCGGGGCCGGGGCGCACAAACGGGGGCGCCTCGTAGTTTCTTTCCAGCATCTCCGCGGCCAGGACAGGCTGCTCTTTGCACCGCCCTGGGAAATTCCCGGGGGCTGCAGGGCCGGGCGGTGGGTCATCCCCTGCCTGTGGCACAGGGATCATCATCTAATCGTTTTTCTTGCAGTGGCTGCAGTATAAACATCTGCTGGTGCAAACGCGAGGAAGAAGGGAGAGGGGGCGAGCGTGCGGAGAGCTCGCCGAGCCCTCTCGGGTCCCCTTCCCTCCTTCAGCTGGCCCCCGAGGCGCGGGTAGCCGAGCCCCTACCCGCACTCCCGGGCCCCGGGGGAGCCTGGCCCAGGGGGGCTCGGGCCGCCGCGGCCCCGGGACTCGGGGGACGGGCGAGCGGCGGAGCGGGCCGCCTCGCCGGGGTCTCGCCGCTCTCGGAGCGGGGTCGACCGCGCCCAGCCTCGCAGCTTGGGCTTGCTGCGCGCAGCGGGGGCAACCGCGTCCCCACGGAGAGGGGCTGGGGCCGACCGCCGCGGGCGGCTCGGGCTGTGCCCGGCTGGCTGGCGGCTGCCGAGGGGCGGCAGGGCGGGGGGCCGCAGCGGAGGCCGAGGCCGGGCGCCGAGGGGCGGCCCGGGGCCGGCGAGGCGGCCCGGGGCGACGTTTGCGGTGAGGCGAGGCGGTGGCGGCGGAGGGGAGGCGGTTGTTCAGCGGCGGGCCCCCCTCCCGGGTAGCGCCGGGTCGCAGTCCCGCTGCCACCGCTCTTGCTGCCCTCGTCTCCCGGCCCCTGCCCCCGCTGTCCGCCCGGCGCCGGGCTCTAACGTCGGGGGGCCGGGGCCGTGCCGCCGAGCCCGGCTGGGAAAGACGGGCGGCATCCCTGGGGCTCGGGGAGAGGCTCGGCCGCGCCGGGCCGCGCTGGCGGCGAGGCCCCGGAGCCGCTGCGAGCCCCAGGCTGCGAGCGGCGGGAGCCGGCGGGGAGCGGCCTGCGATCGCCCCAGCACAGAGCCCGCCGGGCCAGGGAGCGCTGCCGGGGGTACTTTTAAGACATTTGAAAGGATTTTGGACATCGGAGAGGGTTTGTAATCGCTGGGCCGAAATAGCGACGAGAAGGCGGAGAGGAAGGTGAGGGAAATAAACTCGGCCCTGGGCGGGTGAGCGGGTGGGCGAGGGACAGAATAGCGGCGGCCCCATCCTGCCGCCTGAGCGTAGCCGCCCCGGAGAGAAACGGAGCCCTTAACGCACCGAAACGCGGGCCCCGTGCCGGGCTTTACTCGCCCTCCGGAGCTCGGTCCGCGGCACCGCAAGCCCCGCACAACCTGTGCGTGCCCGCAGAGCCGGGGCCAGCGGCCCTACACCTCCCCGGCCCCGGCCGGGTGGATCGAGGCCCTGCGGGAGCCTGGAGGCAGGGCCGTCCCGGGGAGCGGGGGCCCCGTCCCGGCTCCCTCCCGTGCTGCCCGGGCCCAGCGGCCTCGCCGCGGGGCCGTTCCCTGCCCTGGGGGGGGGGGGGGGGGTGTCCCTTCTGCTCGGGGCTGCCTCCCCGCACGGGCAGCCCTGCGGCTTAGCCACAAGCTATTTTCGGCGACACTCAGCGAGCTCCTTCGGCAAGGAGGAATTCGGCAAAGGGTGTTTGCTTTCTTTTTTTCTTTTTTTTTCGTGGATGGATAAAATGTTCTTGCTTTGGCTCTCCTCAAGGTTGAACTCCTATTTTTTTTTTTTTAGCGGGTTCCTCCGACCGTGGGAAAGACGCTACCTTGGCTCTGCGATGACATTACTGCCAAGTCTGGGATGGTGTGGGGGTTAGGGACTAAGGCTTTGAAACCTCTGCCCAGTTTTCCTCTTCTCCTTCTCCTGTCTCTTTCATCCAGCTGGGCTCCTCCAACAACTGGATGCCTCCAGCGGGCCCCGTTCTCCAGCAGATGTACAACTTTCAATTATTTTCAGCACATTTTAATCAGGCCTGGCTCTGATAACGCCCTAATTAAAGAGACCTCACTATCGGCAGCTTGGTTCAGAACTCAACTTTCTTATCACATTCCTGAAGCTTTGGGTCAGGCAACACCGGAAAATGCGGCCAAAACCTCGTTCTGCTCCGAGCTGAGTTTTGAAGGTCACCGAAAGTCTGCGCTGGGCCAAAAGTAACGTAGAAAGTGTCGGTGTTTTCTGAAAGTTAAAGAAGAGGCAGAGGGAAATGGGGAAAAGGGAGTTGAAGGTTGAGCCTCTACCCTGGGGGCTCAGGGAGGAGATAAGGGGGGAGAGCCCGCCGTGGGGTGGGAGCCGGTAGGGTACCGGGCTGTCAGCGCCGCGGCAGGGCCCTGCGCCCCGGGCCGGGGCTGTCAGAGAGCGGGCCCGCTCCTCTCCCAGCTCCGCAGTCTCAGGGCCGGCCTCAAGTCATCGCGAAGGTGAAGGTTTCAAAGCCTTCTGGGTTTGGTTTGTTTGGTTTTTTTTTTTCCCCTGCCCATTGCTCCCTTCATTTCTCCCACGCAACCCCGCAGGTTAATTAAGCCCTGTAATGTCGCTGGATCCAGGCTGTCTGCAGAGATGAGAAAATGGAGCAGCAGCAACAACCGCATCCCTGCGTTGCCCTCCATTTATTTTATCCTCCCCGAAACCCCCGCGGTTATCGGTACCGGCGGTGGTGAAGCAGAGACCCGCACAGCGCCGAGCGCTCGGCACCGGAGGGAGCGGAGAGAGGCGCCCCAAGGCCGCCCCGGGGCTCCCGCTCGGCCGCAAAGTCACGGCGGCCGCGGCCGCATCCAGCGGGGCTGGGGGCGCGGGTTAGGGGAGAGGGGGGCGAGGGGGCAGCGCTCCTCCCCGGGCTGGTTTCTTTTCCCAGCCCACGTCGGACGTTTTGTCTTGTTTTGTTTTGTTTTGTTTTGTTTTGTTTTGTTTTGTTTTTTGGAAGAGTGACTCTCGGAGGAGCTTGGTTCGCGGGGTAAATGCTGATGAGCCGAGAAGCCTCTGAGATAATATTACTTTGTAATTACTTTTTTAGCTGAAGTTGTTTAGCCAGCTCCAAGTCATTAATGAAAGTTGGTGTCCAGGCACCTGATTTACGATTCCGTGTCGGCCCGGGGTCAGCAGAGATGGTCTCTTTCCATCCGAATCTGCTCGGTGTAGGAAACAAAATAGGCTGTTTATTATTTTGGAGAGCAATTTTCGCTGAAAGGAGGAGTTTTATTTTTGCATGTAACATTCCGCCTCTTTATTGCAGAAAGCTGCTCTTAAAAAAAAAAAAAAAAAGAGAGATTAAAGGGTAACTTCTAAATTGGAAACGGCAGAGGAGTACACTGAGCAGATGGGAACCTTCCTCTTTAATATGAGCAACAATTAATGAAAACATCCTTTTTATTGCCGAAGCCGATCTGTTCTCTTTAAACACGGCCGAGGCTTCCGACTTCCCGCCGCTGGGAGCGGGCTGCCCGGCTCGCCTCTCCCCGGGGCGGGGGTCCCGCGGGGGTCCCACGGGGGTCCCACCCGCGGCCCCGCGACGCGCGTGTGCTGGCGAGGGCGAAGGGAGGGGCGCGGCCGTGCTCCCTCTTTTTCCCCCCCGGGGGAAGAGCAACTCGGCGCAACGAACGCGAAGCGCTTCGGCAGCCCGCGGCGGTGCCGTGGGTGCGTGGCGGGGGCAGCCCGCGGCGCTCGGCCGGGCGTGGGCTCCTCTCGCTCGACGCCTGCCCGGAGAGGCCGCGGAGGGAGCTGGCGGCCGGGCGGGCCGAAGGCCCCTCCTAACAGCGCTGTGGTCTCTTCGGCAGGTTACAGCACGGTGGCGTTTGACGGGACCCCCAGCTATGGCCACACGCCGTCTCACCACGCCGCCCAGTTCACAAACCACTCCTTCAAACACGAGGACCCCATCAGCCAGCAGCCCTCGCTAGGTAATGTCAGCCTCCGCGGGTGCGGACGGCGCTCCCGGCCGCGGGGGCCCGTCTCAAAGGGCGCTGGCGGCCGGCTGGCAATCCGGAGTGGCTCCGGCGTCGCGCCGCTGCCCCCCGCGGCTCCCCGCAAGCCCGGCACAGGCCTAGAGCTGCCCAAACGCTGGGGACGGGGCCCTGCAGCCCCCTCTGCAGCGCGGGGCGGGGGGGACGGCCGGGCGCCGCAGGGGTTAACTCTTGGTCGCTCTCTCCGCAGGGGACCAGCAGTACTCGGTGCCTCCCCCGGTGTACGGCTGCCACACCCCCACCGACAGCTGCACGGGCAGTCAGGCCCTGCTCCTCCGGACCCCCTACAACAGGTACGGCCGCCGGGGGAGCTGGGCCCTGCCCCGCCTGCGCGGGGCGTTGCGCGGACGCGGTCTCTCCCCCGCCTGTCGTTCAAACGGCTTTCTGTTTGATGCAAGGAAACGGGTTTAGTTTTTCCTTTCTCAAAAGAAAAAAAAGATGCACAAGTTTAAAACAAACCGACAAACAAGAAACCCAAACAAAAACCAACAACATAAACCCAGGAAAGACAGCGCTCCCTCCGCCCCGGCCCCGCCGTGTCCCGCAGCTTTCCCGGGCCGCCGAGCCGGGCCGGGCCGGGCCGGGCCGGGGCTGCGGGGCTCGGGGCACCTCTCTGGCGGCAGGTGCCGGCCACCCCTGGGACGCGGGAGCCGAGCTGCCCGGCCTCCCTGGGCCACGCCGGTCCCGGAGGGAGCCCGCTGCTGCGAAGCGTTTGGGATTTGCCCCCAGGTGCGCTCATCCGCGCCGGGGGGGGGGAGTGCCCGGGGCAGCCCGGCTCCGGAGCATCCCCTTGCTGGCAGACCAGGAGCCCTTCCGACGGCTCCCAGGAGCGCCGGGGATGGCCTGCGGGGCGGTTATTTGTTATGAACGGGGCAAGGAACCTGTCGGACCTCCTTGCTGGGAGAAAGGTGCATCGGGAGCTCTGCTGCAGGCACGAACTCTCTTTGCCAACGGAGGGGTCCATCGCAAGCGTGGCTTCCCCTTGTCTTCGGTCTGGCATGGGGGCTGGGCGCGTCCCTTGCAGTTTTACAACGTGGTCAGTGAGCAAAGAAGTTCCCCCAAATTTATTCTTCAACTTTTTGTGAACTTGGAGCCAGTCCCGCACCTCGGAGTTGCTAAGGAACTCCCGCACACAAAACAACGTGCCTCCGCGAAGGAAGCCGCGAGCGGCTCCTCTCGTAGGCCGGTGCTATCATCTCCGATTAATCAACACTGGACGTGGGACAACAAAATTCTGTCACTTCCAAAAGCCACTTCGCTAATGAACGTGAGTTGACGTCAAGGGAAGGAGGGAATGAGGTAATGAAGGAAGGAAAGAAGCCTATCCAGAGAGATTAGCTTGCAGAATAATTGGCGGGGCGAACTCCTGCGCTCAAGTGACAGAGATTGCTCGTCTCGCAGGGAAATCTATAAATACGGTTCGTGGGGAGGCTCGGGGAGGGCAGCTCCGGGCAGCCGCCGCTCTCCCCGGCCCCGCCGCGCCTCGGGGCTCGGCCTCCCGCGCCCGGGCTCCGCCGGCGGCGGCATGGCGGGCGCTGCCTCCGCCGCCGTGTGTGCTGGCGTGTAGGTTTCGTGGGGAGAGCCTGGCCCCGGGAGGGGCGATCCCGGTAGGAGACCGCTGCTTGTGCCCAGAGCTCTCTCCTCCATGCGCCTCTACCGAGGAAGCGTCGGGGAGGGGGTGAGCGCAGCCTGGCATCGCCCTAAGGCGGCCGCAGAGCCTCAGCCTTGATCCCGCTCTGCTCCCCGGGAGGTTTACTGCTTGCTTCGGCAGGGTAAGGATCCTGTAAGGGATTTCAGCCCTTAAGCCACGCGAGCCAATGCTGCTGCGTGGGGCTGCTTGTTGCACGTCGAGGGCAGCCGCGGCTGTGCAGAGCCGGCACCTGAGCCCCAGCAGGGGCCGAGCGCCCTGCGGCCTCCCCCGCGCCTCTGGGGAAAACGGTTTTCCTACTACGCAAGTGTTCTCCCTGGGAAGTGTTGTCAGGAAAGTGGGCGACTGCTTCCCGCGCAGAAACGGGCGGGACTCGTTAGCCACAAACGGCCTGAAAACCCACCGCGCTGTCTCACTCAGTATTCGTATTGATCTGGCGGAATCTTTGTTATTATTTTTTTAAGACCGTGTTTATTCCGTAGCTCCTTTGCGAAGACTTATTTTGCTTTTCGCCGTTCAGGTCGAGCTTGCCAGCTCTGCTTTGACAGCGGAGGGCTCGGCTGCCGCGCCTGAGCGCCGGAGCCGGCAGGGCCGGGGCGGTCAGGCTGCCCGCGGCCGTACCCCTGCCCGGCCTCTGTCCGTCTGTCCGTCTGTCGCTCCTCGCGCTGGCTGAGGACAGCAGGCGGTCGGGAGCGGTGCGGCGGGAGGCAAGGAGCTGGGGAACGGGAGGTGTTGCCTCCTTCCCCGGCGGGCCGGCATGGGCCGGTGCTTGCCCCGCACCGCCGCTCCTTTGCGCCTCCCCGGGACGCTCGAGTGGGGCACGGGGGCCGCGTGTGGTCCCTCGCCCACCCCCCAGCCCAGGCCTGGGGCCCGCTCGGCCTTGCCCCCGCTCGCTGGGTCCCGCCGGGCTCCATCCCCCCGGCAGCCCCCGTCCCGGGTCCCTGCCGCGCCGACACCAGGCGCAAGGGGCAATCCTTCCCCGAGCAGGGGCGGAGCGAGAAAGCAGCCGCCGGGAGATGCAGGAGCGAACCACCTCCACCTGATGCTCGCTCTCCCTCTCTTCTCCCTCCCCGCCATCCCACCAGCCGGGTGCAAGAGGCCGCCACGCAGCCGCTCTCGGCTTCCCCGCTCTCCGCGCAGGGGCGTGGGCGGCGGGGCCCTGCGGCCGGGAGCGCCGCGGGCCTGGCTGTGCCGGGCGGGCCGGGGCTGGGGAGCGCCCCCCTCCCTCCCGTACCACGAGAAGGCGACGGCTTGAAGGAAATGGTTAAAAGATCGTAATTCTTATACTGGAAGCAAAAGTATCTCTGAAATCTCTCGCCTCGGCGACTACTTGCTCTCTGTTTATAGCGCGGCCCGCCCCTCTGCCAAGGAATACTGCGGCGGTTGTTGATAGCTGGACGTGGATGACAAACCCGCACAGGCTGCAAGTGTGCTTTGGATGACTAGCATTTGTGGGTCCATTAAAATGGTGATGTGAACTTTTCTACCTCGCGCTGTTTAATGTAGTAAACATGCTCGATGTTGAAAATTTACTGTGAGTCACACTTAGAAAGACTTTAAAAGTGGAGGAGTCTCGGTTCAGATTATAGCTCTTTCTGTGCAGAGGTCAAGAACTCGGTAATACTGCAATGCAGGCCAAAACAAACTCTATATGATCTACTACTGGTTTCCTTTTAAGTTCCCTTTTTGCTCAGCGTTGACTTCCTTTTATTCCACTCCAACTTACATTAATCCCCGTTGTAGAAATGTTCCCCCCCTTCCTCTCGCTTCTCTTTAAAAGCATCTCTGTAATGAAAATAAGTTATTTTTAGTGTCGTCTTTGTGGCTGTTTGGAGGGCCAAGGATTCAGATTGGAATCAGTGCAGGCGTGTCCCCGGAGACCCCGCTTTCCTTCTCATCATGCAAACCTCATCCGAGATTTTGAGAGGAGCTGTGAATTCCGTGCGACCATCTCACGGCACTGTCCATGATAAACCATGGCGGGGCCTACCCGGGGTTAGGGATGGCCTGTTCTCTGTCACATCTCAGATGCGAGATGTTTAATCCTGTGTCGATGCCCGGTGGCCCCCGGGCAAAGGGCGGCCTGCGCAGCCATTCCTGCCTCCGGGCTTGCCGGGGCACGGAGCCCAGAGCCCGGCTGTGCCCCCGGCCCCGGGGCCGCCTCCGTGCGATTGGGCCAAAGCCCGGGCGATCCCGGGTCTTTCGAGATGTAAAACCTCGCGGGGTCGTGGGCTCAGCATCTCCGCAGGAGAGAAATTTCTCCCCCTGGCCGCTGCCGGCAGCAGAGGTCACACAGAGCCCTCTCTCTGCAGCCGGTGTGAGGCGTGGGGGTGCCCCTCCGTGGGCACCCCGCTGCTGGGGCATAGCTCACCCGTGGCGTGCCGAGACGGCCACACATCCCGCAGGAATCCGCTCTCACAGCCTCCAGCCACACCTCTCCTCCCCAGGTCACGCAGTGAAACGCGTCTCCGCTCGGCTCCCGCGCAGGGGGGTGGCCAGGGCTGGTGTGGGGTCCGAGCCCAGCTGGCGTGGGGTGTGAGCCCGGCTGGCATGGGGTCCGAGCCCGGCTGGCGTGGGGTGCAGAGCTGGGCTGGTGTGGGGTCCGAGCCCGGATGGCGTGGGGTGCAGAGCTGGGCTGGCGTGGGGTCTGAGCCCAGCTGGCGTGGGGTCTGAGCCTGGCTGGCATGGGGTCCGAGCCCGGCTGGCATGGGGTGCGAGCCCGGCTGGTGTGGGGTGCAGAGCTGGGCTGGTGTGGGGTCCGAGCCCGGATGGCGTGGGGTGCAGAGCTGGGCTGGCGTGGGGTCTGAGCCCAGCTGGCGTGGGGTCTGAGCCTGGCTGGCGTGGGGTCCGAGCCCGGCTGGCATGGGGTGCGAGCCCGGCTGGTGTGGGGTGCAGAGCTGGGCTGGCGTGGGGTCTGAGCCCGGCTGGCGTGGGGTCCGAGCCCGGCTGGCGTGGGGTGTGAGCCCGGCTGGCGTGGGGTGCAGAGCTGGGCTGGCGTGGGGTCCGAGCCCGGATGGCGTGGGGTCCGAGCCCGGGCCCCCTGCCCCCGGCACTCATTCCCCCGGCTCCCGCCCCACCGCAGCTGCAGCGGGAGGGCAAGCGGGGGGCGAGGGCTGCGGGTCTGTCCTTGGGGCCGCCCCCAGCCGAGGCACCGGCCGCGGCGGAGCGGGGCTCAGCAGGGAGAGCGGGGTTCGCTCGCCCGCCGTCTCCGAGCTTTGCACGGCGCCCAGCCCGCCCGAAGGCCGCTCCGGGCTCCCTCGGAGGGCGAGGGCAGCTCGGGCTCCGCCGTTCAGCCGCGGTCGGAGCTGCAAAGCCAGGAGCGAAGCGGCCGGGGCGGGCAGGAGGGAGCAGCGGCCGGGGAGGGGAAGGGGGCGAGCGGCGGCCGCCCCCCCGCCGGCCACCGCGCCGTTTGGCGAGCGGTTTGCTTGGGACACTGTCACCCGCAGGCGGCACGCAATACAGTGGCTGCGAGCTAGTGACAAGATGAATAAGTGTATTGCTTTATGAAAAAGCAAAGGAGGGGGAAAAGTGGATATTGTGGGGGAGGCTCTTATAAATGAACTGTCAAGCGAAAGAAAGTTAAAGGGAAATCTCCTGCTGTAAATGCATCGGGCGGGCACTTCTAATAAAAATCAGGGTCCTGGAGGAATTAATTACAGCAGCATTACAGGAAGAATTCGTGGAATTGCAAAACGTAGTTGGCACAGACCAGCACGGACTGCTGTTGCAAATGGGGAAACTGCAGGAGAGTTTAACAATTCCTGAGCTGATATGCGGGACATTGTAGTAGCATAATAGCACTTCAGACACGCTGATGAATAATAGTGTCCGGTGATACTGACAAATGATATTACCCATACTTCGAGATTGAAGTCACTTAATTTGTTTTTATATGCAAAAGCTTCCCACTGGAATCTGACTTTTTTAGGTCGCTTCTACCTGCCACGAAGAAAAAAAATAAGAAAAGAAAATGCCCTTTTCTAATAAGAGAATGATGTAACTTCGCCGCGTAAGTCCAGCGAGTTCAGGTGTAATTAATCAACGGGGAGACTTGCGTTTATTGCGAGCGGCTGCTCCCCGGCATCCATCAGAGGGCCCGGCTGAGAGGCGCGGGGGGTGCCGCCTCCTTCCCCCGCCGCTGCCCGGGGAGCTGCGCTCTGGCAGAGCCCGGAGCTGGGGCAGCGCCCGCGGGGGAGGGCCCCTCTTCGGCCCGGGGGACGGGCACGGCCGGGCGAGCCGCTCCGCGGGGCTCCGCCATCGTTCACCGCCGGCAAGGGGCCCGCGTTTGCCGCTTCACGGCGGAAGGCGGCGGCCGGGACCCGGCGCCCCGCAGCAGCCGCCCGTCCCGGCGGGCAGCGCCCCGTATCGCCCAGCCGCCCCATTTTTCTCCCGCTTGTCAAGCCCCTCGATGCAGGGACATCCATCATCCGTCGCGACAGCTGCTTCGCTCCGTTAACCACGTGGGCTCCCGCACTCCCGGTTAAAGCAGTTAACAGATTTGCCTTTTTAAAACAAATAACCTGCTCCGTTAGCCCCCAAGGCTGCCTGGATTCGTTTCGTTAATTCCAGTGTGTCACTATCGGGTATTACTGTTCTGTAAGGGAAAAGTTTCATGTCTCCGCTTCCAGCTATTTACGAACTGACGGGCTTGCAGGTTCCAAGAGCCTTTTCAATCCACAGCCATTCTTTTCTTTTATTTCCTTTTCTCTTTTTTTTAAATTTATAATACATCGATAAAAGGGATTATATAAAATAAATTCTGCTGCTATGTATTTAAAAACAGTAACAAAGAAAATGTTGCTCTCTTGACGTATCGGTTTTAATTCGATCGCTGTAACTGTACCTCTAATTCTACGTGTTTCCACAACAGTGACAATTTATACCAAATGACCTCACAGCTTGAATGCATGACATGGAACCAAATGAACTTGGGATCCACACTGAAGGGGTAAGGTGCTTTATTCTTTTCCAATCTTTTGCCCTAGTGTGGTTGTATTACCCAGCTAACTTTTATCTTGTGTTTTACGACTTGAACCCAGCCGCCAGCACGAAGAACCACCGACCAGTTCCGACAGCGCCCCATCAGCTGGCTCCAGCGTAGCGTGTTTTCAGAAATGCCTGTAATAACCTCCCGAGGTGCGGGGGCGCTGGCCGGTGTCCGAAAGGCGAGGCTCTCCGGGCCGGGGCGGCGGGGTCCGCCGGGGCCGGGCCGGGGTTCCCCGGGCAGGGCTGGCCCCGCTCCGGCTCGGGCGCCCCGGCGGGGCAGCTGCGGCCCCTCGGCGCTCTCCTCCTCGCGTTGTCGCCCCTTCCCACCATCCCTCTTCCCTTTCCCTCCCTTCGCCAGGCGCTGCGTCCTGTGTCCCGGCCCTGCCGCCTCCCGGCTTCCTTCCTCCCGGCCATTGTCGCCCTCCCACCTGCCGGGAAGAGGCTCCGGCCCGCCTCCCCCGCGGGGCTTCCTGCCGCTGGGCGGGCAGGAAGGCCCCGAGGCGCCGCGGGGCCCCGCCGGGGTGGCGGCCGCTGAGGGGGGCAGCGCTCCCGGCCCCCGCCCGCCGGGGCCTGGGCGGCCCTCTCCCCCGCCGGGCCTCCCCCGCCGGGCCTCCCCCGCCGGCAGCCGGCCTCCTGCTCCCCCGGGCCCGGCCCTGGGGGCGAGGGCGGGACGCTGCGGCGGGAGGAAGGGGAGAAGGGGCGAGCGAGGCGGCGGGAGGCTGTCGGTGCCTGCGCCCGGCGCCCGCAGCAGGCCTGCTCCGCGTTGCTCGGCCTCCGACGCAGCCAGGGGAGCGTGCGGCAGGGCCCGGACCGCGGGCTTGGCACGCTTGGCCTTGTTTCATCTGCGGTCGCTAGCCTGAGCGAAAGAGCCGCCTTTCTTGGCCAAGGTAAAGCCAAAGATGGCCTGCTCTGCTCTGGGTAGATGACAGGCTATGAAAACGCCCCTACCGAAGGCAGGTGCCGCCAGCTTGCTTTGAGGTGTTCTCCATCTGCTAAGAGTCTCAAGTGAACAATAGGAGAAATCTAGAAGAGCCCCCTGGATCTATGCTTTCACGTAGTTGTCCATAAATGTGAAAACCTTGTTCGAGATGGACTTTGTGTACAGTGCTGTGGCGTGATAAAGGGAAAAATATTATGAGTCTGCTGCTAGCTCATTCACAAATGGCGTTTGAAGGTTAGAGGGATGAGATAGTAGCATAGTAAACCATCTGTATTGGAATGAACAAGAGAATTGGGCCTGAAGAGATCCATCAAGGAGCTCTCTTGTGGTTAGAGAAGATCCCCAGATCCTGCAGTTGTGTATACTTCAGTGTCTTCGCTGCCAATCCTCTCTTTTTAAAGGTTATTTCCTACTTTTATTTTCCATAAGTGTTTTTGATTTCCTCTTTAGACTGTACCCTTTAAAGATCAGTCATTGCAATATTAGACACTGTTTTGTCTCTTCTGAAGAAAATATCCTGCGAAATGGAGAAACATATCAACCTTGACCGAGGTCCAAGTTATTAAAGCAAGGAAGAGGTTATTCTTTGGGGAACTCAGTGAAAAAAAAAAAAAAAAAAAGACACAATAGAAATATTAAAGGAGTACTGAACAAAATAAATGGCTTCTTACTTGTCCAGGAGTCAGACTGTTAGCAGTGTAAAGTATGTGACCTAGGATGCATGAAAGGGGGTGGGAAAAGAAATCAAGATGAATGATCTATGGTAAAACAAAGCTGAAAGTTTTGGTATAGGCCAAGATTGTAGATTCTGTGGAAAATCGGTGCTAGACATAGCCTCATCACTGGTAATATGAGCCAAAATAGTTATCTGTCTTTTCTGGCTGAGAGTTACAATACACAGTACCTCCAATCTCAGTTGCCATGAACATAAGGTATTCTTCCCAAGATTTACATCTTTAAAATATATGAACTGTTCATAAGTGATTCCCAGGCGTTTAGTATTTCAGATGCTTTTCTCAATCTTGTAGTTGTAATTTAAGAATTTTGGAATCAGTCTTTCTGTTGAAATATGGAGCTTCTAGATTCTGTCCAACGATGACAGTCCTTGTTTAGCTCCTTGCCTCGAGTTCTCCCCAGCACTTCTTCCTGGCTTCGATAAGACCTTTGCACATTATAAGAAGGAAGAAAACACTACCAGTAAGTTCTGCAAATAGTTAGAGAACTCTACAATTATATAAAACTTACAGGTCATACGTTTTATATGTGACAGTAGACCAGTTCAGTAGCTTGCTTTCTGGGTTCATGTTCAGAGTAAGTTTAATATACTGAAATGAAGCTGTTGCCGTGCATTTCAGGTAGAGTTAGTAAGCAGCTTCTATGCTTAAGTTATCTCGCGGTTTCTCTGAGAGCATTCTGGTTTTAGCTGTTTACATTCTTGCCAATATTTGACTGGTCAGCTCCAGAATCTCCTCACTTCAGATTAAAAGTTTGAAATTTGGCAAGGAATACTGTCAGGTGGCCAAAGCTGCGTCCTTTCCAGTCATTGTGAAAATCTTTCCCGCTGAGCCGCAAGCTTATGAACAGTCCTGGTCATGTGCGATCAGGAGCAAGGGCCTGGCATCTAAACTATCGAATGATTTTATCTGCTCAGAGCCTGCTTCAGCCTATGGCTTCGAGGCCTTAGAAGACTTTTTTTCTTGAATGTTTTTTCCTCTCTGGGTATTTTAATGTCAGATATTGGAACTGAGGGCAAGAAGTTTCTTCGTCTCAGTGGGTTTTGGTCTTTGAGTCCTTTCAGTAGGTGTAAGCATTAGGGAACTGCAGAAGGCACGGCCTGAGCGTCAAGCAGAACTCGGCAGTAGAAGTTATGGAATAGAGTGCCTGGCCAGCCATTGCTAGGTGGTGGAGAGAGACACGTAAGGTGAAGAGAGATGATGTCTTCTGGCAGAGTACAACAGCGTGGTAGATGGGCAGGGGAAGGGGAGAGAGGTGTAAATGGGGAAGTAGATAGAAAAGGCTGCAGCCAGACTACTCCAAAACATGGAGTAAGTCCTGAAAGTTGACTTCTAGGCATTTCTACTTGCTGGCAAAGCAGAAGAAGGTCTGATGGCCCCAAATGAGCTTCTCTCTGCAAGGAGTTGTATCTGGAAGAAGACAACCCCCTATAGTCCAAGTGGCTTGAATCTGTAGCTTTTCACTTAGGTTCTGAATGCCAAAGAATGAGTTCAAGTTGTGCTTCTAACTCATTTGAGGGAAGAACAGTCCACACTTGGTGCCTTGTGAGCGCTGATTATGTGTTGCCTGTTTGTCCAGGGACTTCTCTGCCACCTTCTGAACTTTGGGTAGACAAGCGGGAGGGCTGGCTTGTTGTCTGCGAGAGCTGTCACACAAGCTGGCAGCTTCAGGGATCTGAAAGGAAAACTTCATGGTTAAGGCAGTGAACATCACTGTGGGACTGGATTTTATCTCTTCAGATTGCTGATGGTTTGTTCCTCATTTTGTGGTTTTCTGTTTGGAGCAGCTGAGATCAGATTTATACTGTTGCAGGAAAGTCAGCGGGTCTTTTGCTTATAACCCCGAGAACTCAGGTCCCAGACATCTCAAAAGGGGTGTTCCACATTAGTGGACACCTTTCCCTTCAGTTTGACCTTAATATTTTTGTGTTGCTTTCTTATTTGTGCAACATGGGAAATACTGCTTCCCTTCCTAGTGTTGTAGAGGTAGACCTCAGGACTATAAAAACCTCCTTGATATTTTGATGAGTTCTGTATAAAAGTGACATGGAAATGATTTATACCAAGCTGGAAATGCTATGGCATGGTAGACAAGAAGTGTAGCCACGCACCCAACAGCAAGACTTAACGGTAATATTGCATAGTTGTTTATTCAGCTGCTCGAGTGAAAATTTTTGATCCATATTTCCAACAGTCATCTGAAATTGAGTGTATAACCAGACAAATTTTGTGTGTATTGGTTTTTTTTTTTCCTTTTGGTTTTGCTCAGGTGTTAAATAGCCAGCGTGTTCCATGGACCTTTGTATATATTGCTGTTTGCTCAGGCTCAGTGGAAGGAAAATTAGGTATGATCTCTGTAGAACACTATTAAAACCGCATCTAAAACAAGACAGTGAAAACTTATTTTGTCTAGGAGTGAATTGTAAAGGTTTTTTTATTTAGCTGTGATGGTATTATTAGTAAAATTTGGAGGTGCAAAACTTCCTTCTTGGGTTCAGTTCTGCAATCTACCTGAGCTGGAAATGGACAATGACCTATTGTCTCTAACACTGAATTGCCCCTTTCCCGCTGGTAGCTGAGGGTCTCATTTTGAAGGGAAGTAAGTGTTGGGTGAAATCCTGATTCCACTCAGGTCAATGGTAAAAAACCCAAACCAAACAAAGACTATTGAAGTCAGAGAGACTAGGGTCCCCTGAAAATCCAGTGCCTTCCTTTCATCAACCAGCTGGTTTTCTCATTGAAGATGGCAGAAGAGCTGTAGTCTGTGAAATCACATTTTTTAATACTCCTTTGCCTTGGAAAGTACAGATAAAAACACAGCTTTATGCTCTACCCTCCGTAATAGTATTAGACAAAAAACAGGCAGAAACATGATCTTCTATATAACTAATCAGAATCTTTTTGCTGTCTCCATACATATTTTTCCCAGGGTGCTAGGATGGTAAATATTTTAGCAGAGGGAATTAACTCTACTTCTCTTCCTTTATGTTCCGTTATCAACGCGACTAGCCCACACCCTCACTTTGCCTCATTTTTGGCTCTGTTTCTAAACCCTAAAATTCCTGTTCCTGCATTGAAACACAATTAAATTGAGGCTTAATGTGGTGCCTGTTTTATGTAATGTTGCTTTCTGGCTTTTTATATTCTTCCAAGTCTGAATCTCATGAATCAATGTGTATTCATGTTTCATCTGAAATTTTCTAACTCTCCTCAGTATGCCCTAAAGCTTCCCTTTTTTGGTTTATGAAATAATAATAAAAAGCTTAACTCTTCAGATTAAGTTGTAACTGCTTTATACATTAGACAGACAATTTCAGTTTAACAAAGTAAAAATGGTGTGAGAGAGAAATTGCAGCTTGATTATTTTTTAAAATATTCAGATTAGAATGTCATCTTTTATGAGTTTTTTTATAACCACTTAGATTGATACAACTCTCTAAAGCTGCTCTGTTTTTCATCACACATTCTCATCTGTAAAACCTTCATTTTTATTAATCTTTGTACAATCTGTACAACTTTGAGATTAATCATTTTAAAAGAGCTACTCTCCGAGTGTTAAGGATTTGCTGGGCTAATGGGAAATGCAAGTGCTTCTAAATACTCTACAAAACATAGCGCTTGCTTAGCATTTTATGTTGTGTAAGTATCAGTCTTTGTTTCGCCGTTATCTAGAGCTACATTTTATGGCTATGTTTCCAGGTCTGTTTCTGACTGCCTAGAACCAGAGAACAAAATATACTGGGTCCTTTTTTCACCAACTAGCTCAAATTCTAAATGTTTATAGCCCCGTTCTGCCTTCGTGCTGTTCCCATTGAAGTTAAAGGGAGTTGTCTATTTACAAGTAAAGGCGGAACTAGACTGTGAGGCCAAATCCTTCAGTCCTTGCTCGAACAAAAATTTCTGTCGGATCCTGGCAGGCCAGTTTGGCTGCGTCTGGGCTTGCTTAGTTTTGACTCCGTTCAGGACTTGTGGAGGTCTGGTGTCTCTCCTAACTATAACTCCGGGCCTTACTGAGGATTTTTTTTTTTTTTTTCCTTCTTCTTTGGTCAATTCAACTGTTCGCCCCCTGATTATCCCCCTGGCCTTAGCTGAGTTTCCCCTGGGGGCAGGGGAAGACACGGCGTGGAGGTTTGGCCGTGCTTTCAGCCGCGCTCTGAGTACACTTGCAGCGGGGCAGCGAGCGGCTCCGTTGGCAGTCCTCCAGGCTGCTGTGGTGTTGCCTGAGCAGCCCGTCTTGCTGGGAGTGAACGTGTGGGTCCTGCTCCCAGAAGGCTGTCTCTCCTGGAGTATCGGTGTTTACTTACCCTGGACTATCACTGTTCATCTGAACACCGCAGTATAATCTCTAATGCGTCTTCTTTTTAATTTATAACGTATATATCGTTAGTGGATCTGGGGTGTAGAGTGTGCACATTGCAGTGCTTTGGCAGAGATCTAGGCTGTTATCTAGTCCTGAGAATCTAGTGGGACAATTTTTCACAATTATTCTTATAGATATGGTGGCCTAAGCGTATCAGGCATTGTCTCTTTGCCTAGTTAAACATAGAGTGCCTGACTAGAAAAGGTGAAGGTTAAGGAATCTCCTGTTCTCTTAAGATTTCCATTGACTTAACGTACTGCAGGTATAAATTCATCAGTTACTTGTATTGCTCACGTATGTGGGATTGCATCTGATCATTATCTCTTGTGTGCAAGAAAGCAGATGTTTGAGTTCCAGTAATGTGTTTAGGAGGTTTATATCAGTTCTTCTATCAGTGCTTTTATTTTAGTATATAAATTGCAGCAATATGAAACAAGCCAACTGTGCAAACCGTGGTATACATTTTGTGGCATACATCATGGATGCATTGAGTAAAGGGGATGGAAGAAAAAGAAGTGTATTTCGCAGTGAGGTTGCTATTGATGCAGAGTGAAGGTTGAAGCTCAAGAGAGCAGTGGTGTAGGGACGGTTTGTGAAAACTCCTCCTTCAGTGTTCCAGTTTCTCCACGGACTGGAAAGAGCATTGACCTGGTAATTTCCACCTCCCTGAAGGTCAGATTATGCCATAGTGCTTCATAGTAAATAAATGGTATTTTAACCAAAAAATCTCACGTGATCCATTTTGCTGTCATCATCCGTATGACCACGCTGGGTACCAGCCAATGCTGATGGAAATGTGCCCAATGTAAAATGGGATCTAGGGTTCCTGATTGTTAAAGCATCTCTCTTAGGGAGCTGCTTAAGTAGATGGCTATTCATTACTTATTGTATTATGGGTCAAGAGGCTCAGAAAACAGGTTTTAATCGTCAAGGCTTTGCAGTTGTATGTACAGGTTTAGTGACGTGTAACTAGAAATAATGGGAGGAAATATGAAAAAGGCTGAATGTTGAGGAAGGCTTCCCAACTGTGCAATAAAAATCGAGATGGAGATCATTTGGAGGATCCCTCCCATTCATAGAGCCTTTCCTTAGGGCACAGACAGGGTCTTTGTTCTGCTGCTTATTCCTGGGAGGAATTATTTCAGAACTGACTGGTCTTTACAAAAACGGTTATCACTTAAAGATGAAAACCATGTGAATTTGGAGGGAAAGTTAGGCTGTGGTTTATGGTATAAGCTTCTACTGCATATTCCTGTTCCTCCTTCTAAAGTTTCTGTCCTGGGAATTCTTCTTATCTAACTTTGTGTCTCTTGTTTATTGTAATGTGTAAGGTTGCTAGCACAGGCGTGAATGAGAGGTTTCACGGTTTCTCAGGGTGACTAATGCTGAAGTTTGTATTTACCCTTGATTTGCTGCTACGTTGCAGATCAGCAATAGCTTCTACTGCAGAACATCCTCCTTATAAATGGTAGTTCTCATTTCATTTCTGTTTTAAAATGCACTGTTTAATTTGTGATTAACAGGGCTGTCACCATGGGTTGGGTGCTTCTCAACTTTTTTTTTTTTTTTTCCAACATCTATGGACTTGCTGCCTCTCAACAGAGAGGAAAATTCGATGCTGGTGGGAAACCTGAATTGAGCAAATGGTCATTTGTTACTTGTATTAGGGAACAAAAGGCCACATCTGGGCCCTGAGCAGAGAGGAGACTCTGTTTAGTTGGACATGGTACAGATCTAGAGAAGAGTTTAACCCATTTAAATCAGATAACGGTATCTTCCTTTCTCTATTGTTACAGATAATACTACAGATCAGAGATACTTTCTTGCCACCACTCTATAACTTATTTCATTACGATCATCTGTTTGCCACTTAAAATTGAAGTAAACAGAGCATATGTTCCTAAAAGGTGTAGCCTTTGATTTGAATAGCCAGGTGGAGCCAGGATTTGAATCTAGTAGTGTAAGCAGCGAAGGACTTGATCTAAAGGAACACATCTGCCAGGTGGCAGCCTGCAAGCCGCTATGGGGACGAATAGCGAGGAATGCAACCCACACTCTGCAGCCAGAGCTGCTCCCAAACACCGCTCCCCTCCTGTTCAGCGAGGTTCACAAACCGTTTAGACATCTCCCGCATTCCAGTTCCATTGGCTGTTCTGCAAATCACTTAAGAGGTTTAAAACTTCCTTGTAATTCTACTCTGCACATGAACTTTGAGTGAAGAGAAAGGAAGGACCAGTGAAATGAGAGTCTGGGCCTCAGGGACCCCTTCAAATTGCTATTGCAAGCATTTAGCAAAGACTGGGATAACATCCTATGTATCCATCTTTGTCCCTAGCTGTGTGCCCTTGGGCTTTGTTCTGGGCTTTCTAATTTCTAGTGCAGTGTAAAACATGAACACTTACTGTTGCCAATGTATATTAACACATGTGGCAGTGTACACACTAATGTAACGTACTCATTTAAAAATAAAAACTAAAATTTATTTGCATAATGTTGACATTAAGAAGGTTGCAAACAGGAAACATGGCAATGTTCCTGACATTCTGGACAGGAGAATATAGGATTTTGAAGAATAATTAGGTAAAACATATATGTTTGTGACACCCCCAAAACACAACAAAGGTAACAAATTTTTAAAATTATTGTGATGCTGCTGCATGAGGAATCTTGAAAATTTATACCTAGTAGGGATAGGCTGGTTTGGGTTTTTTATTTTATTTTTATAAAGGGTTAATTTGTAGTGCATCCTGCAAGCTCATACGTGGGATAAATAGTTTGGACACTGATTTGTAATCTCTGTTTATGAGTACATGACTGCTATTCTTATAAATGTCATCACTTTCTTGGTAGGATCTGGCAATATCTGAGTCATGAAGTGCTGACAAAAATCCACTGCACTTAATGTGAAACTTGATGCATTTTGCTCATTCCAAAAGATATTAGCAATAGCCAGCCCCACATTTAACTGATAAATAACGTGTACATGTGCACATGACACAGTTATGCTGCTATGTGGATTTTTTCCTCTTACCTAAAATCTTTGTGGAAATATATCAGAGTTCAGATCATGACCTTTTTTTTTTTTTTACTGGACTGTCTTATGGATACTAATAGATGTATGTATGGAGTCAGTGCATTGTGCCAGCAGGAGCAGATCCATACGAAGGCAGAGCAGGCTTCCTTTGGTGAATTTCGTTTGAACTTGGCTATCCTGGCTACAAAAGCGAACTCTGCGTATGTTATCACCGACTTAAATGAAACCTCTCACGTGGAGCTGAGTACTGAAAAATATTTCATTTCTCCATTATTCCCCTCTTTATTTACAGCCATACAGCAGGATATGAAAATGAGAACCACAGTGCTCCCATGTTATACAGCTGTGGGGCCCAATACAGAATACACACCCATGGAGTTTTTAGAGGCATACAAGTGAGTATAGTAGGGCATTCTTCATAGGGAAGTAAAACTGCTGCCTGTTTATAATGTTCATTTACTACTTCACTGGTATTTATAAATCCATCCTTGATTTGCTGTTTCCCTGCGTTATCAAGAAATGTTATTTACATAAGTGTCTGGACTTCACTGAAGCCATTGAAGTATGATGTAAGATTTCTTTCTGACACAGTAATTTAAAATTGTTTATTTCTTCTTCTAAAATATATCTGCGAGACAATATTCATCACCAGCTTCTCAGGATGGTCCAAAATACACGATCCAGTTTCCAACCTCTAGCTCCGGTCACTTTGGCTGTGTGAAGCTTCTGTGGTTACAATGGACTACACCTGATAACTATATATGGAAGTGTTAGATTATTTGCTTTTATGGATTTCTGAAACTTTACTAATTCAAACACGTTTCCTTAAAACAAAATATAATAAGTGATTGTTTCCTAATGACTAAGTAATTAGTGAATATTTGGAAGGAACTTACCATTCATGGGAGTTAATTTCCTCCCTTTCTGAAACAGTCATATCAAGAAATACCACTGTAAAAGATGTACCTTCTTAAAACTGGTGGCAAAGTCATTATATAATATTTGTCTCTTTGTGTTGTCAGCATACATGAATGGTTTTAGATAGCATCTTCTCTCCTTTTCCCTTTCTGTATAGTTGAACAAGTCATTATTCAGTAGCAAGCTCTCACAAATAGGCTTGTGAGCCAGCTTTTGCTGAGTGAATAAAAGTAAGCAGTTGACATTGTTTGAGGAAGTTAATTACCCCAGAAGGAGAAGATCATCTTTGGTGGAATATTGTGACAGTGGCCAAAATGCATTAAGGCTGAACTATTCACCAGCTCCACCTAGACAGTCTGTCTTGGTTTGTTTTTTACCAATTTGTATTAACCCAATAAATTAATTTCCCTGTCCCTTAACTTCGTATGAGTATTTAAAATAAAGAGGATAATGCTACTCTGGCTCATGCTCTTATCTCTTACACTGGTATAAGCCTAAAACTCTTTCATATGCCAATGAGTGTTCTTCCAGGATTGTGTGATTACACATGAGGTCAGAATGTGGCCCATTTAATCTTGCGTGTAAATGTTGGTGAGAGAATCTAATAAGTACAGTTCACTGTATTTCACCTTCAAATAATTTTAATACTCTGCAAAGAACTGATTAAGGTATACTAAGGTTGTACTTCGTTAATGTAAAATAAAATAAAATTGCCTGTTTGCAGTATAATATATTTAAGTATCTCTTTGTCATGGAGAAATGCGTCTGATTTTTTGTCTTTGGATATGTTAAGTAAAAGCTTGAGAACATTCACGTTGCATTAGCAAGTCTCTGTCATTGCAGGATGTCCGACGGGTGCCAGGAGTAGCTCCAGCCATTGTCCGATCAGCAAGTGAGACAAACGAAAAACGTCCCTTCATGTGTGCGTACCCTGGCTGTAACAAGCGATACTTTAAGTTGTCCCATTTACAGATGCACAGCAGAAAGCACACTGGTAAGTGTCAGCATGGCTTGATATAAATCACGTTACAGAACTGGACAGCAAAGTGGGTAGGGTGATTTGAAAATAGCATAAGGTGCAAGAAATGATCTGCCAGGTCAGGGGCAGCAAGAATCTGTCAGATGAGTATGTATGTGCTCTGTCATCTGGGCGATCCCTCTTTTGGATGCAAAAGACTCTCTGAATCTAGTGAAGAAAAACGCAGAGCAGCACTGACGGCAAGTAGATCACCTGCCTCTCTCTCTTACTGCTATAGGGCAACACTCAAGGCTGTGAATCATCTTCCTCCCCACCCTCCTCATTCGGGAGCATCAAAGCTTGCTCCAAATCTTAACTGTTGTTAACTATTAAGAAGCTTCCTCTGCAAGAGGAACCTAGACATTTAGCATCCTCTTGTCCTCCTGTGTAAGTCTTTTCTGGTTGGGGGTGGAGGCAAGGATTGGCAGATGAGCTTCCTTGCTATGGGATCTTTCCATGAAGAATTGAGCCTGGAGCCTGAAGCCAGTCATTTGTAGGCTGAGATCTGGATTCCCTCTGAGGTCAGGCAATATAAGTTGTATCTCAAAACGTGGAAATCAAATGTCCTGCTGCACCTTGCCAAACAGTAAATAGAATTATTTCCCCTACTGGGAGATGTATGCTGTTGGAAATGTAAAATTATGATATACCTTTAGATATGCTCCTTATGCATTTTTTTTAATTGCCTATCATATTTTTATTTAGACAGTTCTTTCTGTCTAGAAATCTGTGGATAAAATCTGCAAATATGGATGTTCAGTTTGCTGTTAATATGATGGAAGGTCAAAGGGATGAAACGGACAACAGGAAGGCAGTCCGTACTGCTGTGACCTAGCAGATTGTCTAACATTTCATAAAAAATAGTTGCAAACTTTTCCTTTTGGAGACCATGACGGGATATTAATTAATTGTGTAAGATACTTATAGGTGAGAAATGAACATTACAAAGCATTTTTAATTTCTGAATGGGCAAGTCACAAAATATTCGGATAGATATCTTCGGTGTTGCTCAGATTACACATTCAAGATAATTTAGATTGTAACTGGAATTTAGTCTTTAGAGATGAAGGTCTACAGGAATGCTATTCTATTTTCTGTAAATAAATTGGAAAGAAGAAAATTAGGAGATCTTTTGGGGTCCATTAACTCCAGTATTTTTGTCAAGTATGCCTAAACAGTTCTGAATTTTTCTCATAATCACTATTTCTTTCATTCCCAGATTGATTTACTCTGTATTTTAACAGTCATAATTTGTTTGTTCTGGTCCTGTATTTTATTCCATTTAGTTGCTTGGCTTTTGCAATATTATTTCTGGATACATCACAAGGACTTCAACTTACGTCTTTATTTTTTTCCTTAACTGGAGAAGATTTTCAGAATTATACCACACAACATCTAGGCACATAGAGTCACAAAAGCCCCAAAAGACATAGGGGATAGGACTGTGGCCATCTATCATCCCTAGAGAGACTTCTCCCATTGGCTTTGAGGTCACACGTGCCCCTCCTTCGGTTTACGCTATAGTGGAACAGTGTAGAGCAAAACCATTTTTTTCCCTTCAAACATCTCTTCCGTACAGGTGGGTCCAGATCTTTCTGCCACTATTTTTTGACGTGTTGAAAACAAAACTTACTTATTTCTCAAACCTTTGCAAGTTACTTTCCAGAAGAGGCCAACTTGATTCCCAAGGCTTGTATTTGCTGATACAAACATTGCCATTGATAAGACCGTGTCAGCTTTTGCGGTTGGTTGCAGCTAAAGAGAGGAAGCAAGGGTGCATTGCTGCTATGAGAATTGCTTGGGTAACTTGCCTGGCTGAGGCATTCAGATTTAGGATCAGAAGGGAGTTCTCCCCTTTTTCAGGCTGGCGGGGTTTTGTCCTCAGCCTGTTGTGTGGGTACTAGCCATTTCCTATGATTATTGTCTGGAAATTTTACTTACCGAATTCCCAGCTGCTGTAGAGGCTTAGAATGGGATGCTCTTCATTTCTTGTCTCCTCCTGTGGTCTGTTAGTCCCAGTTTTTAGGAGTGCTTGGTGAACTATACTATATGGGAGCATCTGAGGTGGACAGTCTACAAACAGTCCTCAGTTAACATATTTTCTTGGCTGCTTGGTGTGGTGGAGGGTCTGGACTTGGTGGCCGTAACGATCTTTTTCAGTCCCATGCATTTCAGGAGTCCTGGGCAGCTGAACCAACTGTTGTGGTGCAAAGCCATTTCCAGTCTCCTTTGTAATTTCATGTCTGTGTCCGTCTGACTCTGATTTGTGTCTCCTGCGTGTGGAAAAGCTGATTGTCAAAAGCAAAATTTGGAAACCGGTTTTCTCCAAGGGCAGATCAGTCATCACTGTGAAGAATGTCTGTGTCATGTTGATAACAGTTATGGTAGCTACAGTTCACGCTTCTCTGCACCTTCTCTCTTTTCTCCACCTGCTTGTTTTATATGTTAGGGGATATCTTAAGGGGCCAGTATGACTTGAGTGAGGCTGTTGGCTTATGTTGATAATTATGTGGCTGTCTCTTAGGCTCTCTGATCATCTTTCTGTTTGTAACCCAATGAACTCCAAAACTCCATTCTGGAGTTCTCTACTAGGTACAGAAATTGGGCTTGGTGGAATTAGCATATTAGAAAGTAGTCAGCAAATGTAACACCTAATATTCTTACTAATCAAAGGGATGTGTCCCTTCTGCTTCAGTGTTTTGATGGGGAGGAATCCTGACGAGCCAAAGTCAGGAGAGCTCTTAGACATCAACTCAAGCGGAGGATAATTTGGTTGTGTTTGGTATACCTCTCTACAGCCAACATAAAATTCTACTAGTCCTCCTGTAAGGTGGTTCTGGATTCAGTCATGGGTTTGAAACTCGCTTTTAGTGTAGTGGTAGGTCATTTTTTAAATTATGAACACATTATTTGAAAACAAGCTGCTACATATATCTAATATTAAACCAGCAGATAGTTATCTTTGCAGAATAATGTTGGCTCCTGATTATCTTTTTTCTTTCTATAATAAATACTTACAGAGGACTGGCTCATCAGATCTTTCATTCTTCACCGGTTGCAGTATTGCAAAATCAAGCAGGGCCCTGAAACACAAAGTTGGATCAGTTGTAATCAGTTTTTACCAATGTTTCAACATAGCCTTAGTTGAAAATATGTTGACATTTTGTACCCTCCAAGACTGCTTGTCCGTTATTAACAATGCCTTTATTGAAACATGTACAGCCAAAAAAGCTTTTTTCTTATCTTGGTGTGTTTTGCTGCAGTAGATAGGCCTCTGAAAGGAAATGCAAAAATACATATAACTTTTCAACAGTACAGCGAATAATGTGAGTTGTCATCCTGTGGCAGACTCCAGAGACTTCTTTGCAGAAACAAATTGATGTCTAGACCTCCATAAATTTCATTTATGGTGGAAACATCAGCATTCATACCAGAGACCCTTTGCGTTCAGTGCCACACATTGGAAAAACTGGATTTATTCTAAGGGGAAGCTGAGCATCTTTGCAGAGAAAATACCCTCTGCCTGCTTGCCAGGGATATTCTTCAGCCTAAATACGCTCAGCTGCAGGTATGAGCTTCTACAAAGAGTATGAGAATCTGTAAATCAGGAAGGTTGTCCTTTATGTGGTAGAGGACTCAGGTCTCGCTAGTGAATTTCTGAGGCACTGGGGGGTGTAAGCAGTGCAGTCTAATAATGATTTTTATGCTAATCATCTAACAATGATTTCTTTGCTTTGACCAAAGCAAATATCCTTTTACTATGGCATGTGCCACCGTGCTGCGAAATGCTTTACAGTCATTAGTTCAGTTCATCATTACACCACCTTTGAAAGACAGAGCTATGTCCTCTATATACAGAGATGATAAACTGATAAATGGGTGTAACTGTGCCTGAGCTGGGAACTGCCCGGGCTGTCCTCCTAAGGGACTGGCGTGGTAAGTTCTAGGATAGCGCTCTTTCATTAATGTTGCTTTGAAGTACTGCCCGTCGTACTGAGGCCATGGAATACCATTCTGCAGAATGCTGTGGAAGCTGAAAGCTTCCGTGGGTTCAAGAAGCAACTGGACAAATCCATGGAAAGAAACCCCATTAACAAGTGTTAAATAGAAAGCCACCTTTGGCGTAGAAAGTTGCTAACTCATGGACTGCTGGATACTAGGAGGGTGTCCGGGGAAAGTACTGCTGAATCCGTGCTGTCTTCTGCTCTCCTGCAGGCGTCGTCGGTGAGCCATGGGGGCAGACCGCGGGGCTGGATGGACCTTTGGCCTCACCCAGCACGGACTGCTTTTAGGCTTTCCTTTCTACGGCATAAAATAAGAGTACTTATGTGTTTAAAATACAAGATGAGTTTCAAAATAGTAATGACATCTCACACCTGAACTACGGTGTGAAGGTGACAGAAAACATTACCCATAAAGGCTCCCTACTAAATAAAGAAATGTATTTTTTATCTAAGTTTGCTAAAGCAAATTACATTGAATAGAAAAAATATTATATTAGCGAGGTAAAGTTGAGATTATGGGGTTGTGCTCGTTTGATTAAGTGGGTATACAAGAAAAGGGGTTTAAATTGGTGAAAGGAGCATAGGCAAGCCTTCAGGTTCTCATTCAGACTTGCAGCCTCTGGTTTCCAAATCAGCCTCCTCCTCTCGTGTTTCCTTGTCAGCAGCGGGCTTTTGCTCTTGCGGCACTCCTTAATTAGATGCAACAATTATGAATATTTTGTGCAACTGCTACAGCAGTAGGAATTTCTGTTTTCCCATGTGTCTGGGCAAATGAATTTGCTCCAGAGAAAACGTGCACGCTTCCTCTAGTTTACGTTAACTACTTTTGAGCAAATAGGTTTATTTTATTAGAAGCGTTTATTGCGATACGTGCAAAGGCTGATTCATACTTGTTCTGCGATTGCTGAGCTTTATTTTTTCTAAATATTTTCCTAAATATTAGAGAACTGCTGTTCCCTCTGTCCTTTTTCATCTTGACTATTTCATTATGCACTAGGTGAGCCTTTCTTTTGCATGCCCTCTTTCAGTAATGAAATGTAAATAATCGTGGAAGCCTCTGAGTCGCAGGTGGAAGGACTGGTGAAGCTTCATCTTCATCTCCTGTTTTGTTTTGAAATTGTACGTGGTCACATAGGAAGGTGACAGCATTATGGGGTATTTTCCATACATTAAGAGACTTTAGCCTTTTACTGGAGGGGCTTTAATAGGCCTGGGGAAACTAGACACTGCTCTAACCCCTCTTGGTACAGTGATTTAATGAGGTACTAACAGACTTTTTCTAATCTGGGACGTTTCTGTTGTCCGGCTCTGATGAAACTTGTGGGAGTTAACAGGTATGTGACGGCTGGCTTTGGCAGGCGTTTTGCTTGGCACTAGCTAACGCGGAAGATGCAGAGGGGAAGGGAAATTAGGATTTCTGTGCAAATATTGTGCCTCTTTTTGTTTGTTTGCGTTTTGTTTTCTATGCAGTGTCATCATATCTCGATGTAAGCATCTTGGATTGATTCCCTTAATATATGCATTGGTTAAATTTGTCCTTAATTTAATCAAGATTATATTTCAAATAGTTAAAGAAATACTTTAATGTGCATGCCATCAGACCCGCTATACTGTTTTATTCAAATACCTCCTTACCCATCTCTGCGTTTATATTGCAATTAGCAGACAATCATCCTGTCACTGCATTCTGCTCTGCTGACATTCCCCCTCTTAAATCTGCCAAAGGGCTGAATTCCTTGGAAGTAAGTGGTTTCTGAAAAGCAGGCACCCCCCAGGGAGTCCTTGCGGTCAAAGTGTACAGAACTATTTCAAACACCTGTGGCAACTTTAATCCCTTATGCTAATAAATTAAGCACAGCAGACATGGAAATTGTCCACACCTAGGTTTGAGAATCAGTAAACTCCTTTGGGTGACTGTCACGGGAAGTTAGCTTGTCCTTGCAGATTTAGTTGCTTTTGTAAAATTTTGATCTTAGCTACAGCGGTATGGATTTGGAATGCTCTCCTCAATATGCTACTTATACTGGGTCACCTAGATCAAAAGGCTTCTGCTTTAAACTAAACTAGTTTGCATGGGTATCTCAGAATACCAGTGCAACCAGAAAACTTCTCCTCATCATAATAAAATGAGAAATGCGGACACTTGCAATGAAGATTTATGAAAGTGATGTGTTTTAAAATATACCCAGAGAAGTTAAACCCACTGCCCACTTCAGCTGGTGTTTTTCTTTAGGTCCTTCCTACTGGACCTTTGTTTTACATCTCAGCTTTCCACCGTAGACAAAGCAGGTCCCAGCTGGTCTCGTGCGTACCTTCCAGATAAAGCCCAGGGTCCTCCTGGCTTCTTGCGCTGAGGCCTCTGCGCAGGGCTGTGGCACCGTAACCAGACTTTATGTAGGTATAAATGTAATTGTATCTGAGGTTTCGCAGGATTCCAGTGTTGTGCAAAGGGGTCTTAGACTATATGCGAATCAGATCTGAAAGATCACAGAGCTCCTCCTGTAACAGCATAAGGGTATTTTTTTTTGTGCTGGCCAGATTTCACCAACTCTGTGGTATGCTACGTGCCAGCAGTGTTCCCCTCTTTCCTCAAGCGCCTTGATAGCTGCATTTCTTTTTGCTTGTTGATGTGGTTGGTGAAGTCCTTTGCATTGAAAACCACGTTCGTTTGAGACACTAGCTTGTAGGGATTTCATTTTTTTAAAAAGTCAGAATCTCACTTTTCGTCCCAGAGAAAACCCATCCTGAGGATCTCTGCTGAACTGTATGGGAGGTGAAGGAAGAGTTTACATTTATGTGAGGCTTTGCAATAATTCATAGGCGTGCCTGCGGGAGGTGTGCAGCTACATGAGAAATTCTATTTAATGGTGCTTTATGGAAGAAACATCATTTGTGTTTTGAGGAAGAATATGTATTTTTCTGTGGTTGAATTTTGCTCAGTTTCTTTTACTTCATTTAGTGTGGTTAAAATTGCCACCTACATGGATGACATTTGTTTAGGTTTTGCTTTAAATCCAATTTAGAGCAAAATGCAAGTTGTTCCCTTATACAAATTATATATTACTGAAACAGGTGGTGTCGTGGTTTATCCCCAGCCAGCAACTAAGCACCACGCAGCTGCTCGCTCACTGCCCGCTCCGTGGTGGGATGGGAGAGAGATTCAGAAGAGTAAAAGTGAGAAAAACCTGTGGGTTGAGATAAGAACAGTTTAATAATTGAAATAAAATAAAGTAAAATAGTACTAGTAGTAGTAGTACTACTACTACTACACAAAGCAAGTGATACATGATAGAATTGCTCACCACCCGTGGACCGATGCCCAGCCTGTCCCCGAGCAGTGATCTCTCCCTCCCAGCCAACTGCCCCCAGTTTCTATACTGGGCATGACGCCATACGGTATGGAACAGCCCTTGGGCCACTCTGGGTCAGCTGTCCTGGCTGTGCCCCCTCCCAGCTCCTTGTGCACCTGGCAGGGCATGGGAAGCTGAAAAGTCCTTGAGTAGTATAAACACTACTTAGCAACAACTAAACCATCAGTGTGTTGTCAACATTATTCTCATACTAAATCCAAAACACAGCGCTATACCAGCTGCTAGGAAGAAAATTAACTCTATCCCAGCTGCAACCAGGACACGTGGAAAGGGCTTAATGTGGTTTTCAGAGAAATATAAAACAAGGGATTTCTGTTCTTTTCCAGCAGAAAACAATAACAAAAATTTCATGCAACCTGAATTTTTTTGCAGCTTTAACCTAGTGTGCTATTTTTTTAGAATGAGCAGATTCAATATCAGTGTCAATGCAGTAGAATTATGCCAGCCTTTCCCCACTGATTCCAACACAGTTGTACGGTTTTATAGCAAATGAGTCCTCGTGTACCACTAGCCTGCTTTAGACAGGAGAGAAGTCTAAGTCTTTTAGCGTAACATGTTTCATCTTCTCATTCTAGTTGACGTGTTCCCTCATGTGGCCACATCTTCTGATAAACTGTTTGTCCATTACAGGTGAAAAACCTTATCAGTGTGATTTTAAGGACTGTGAACGAAGATTTTCTCGTTCAGACCAACTCAAACGGCACCAAAGACGACACACAGGTTTGTTGGCAACACATCGCTACTCATTAGAGCTCATCTTTATACGTGAACTGCAATCCAAAAAGTATACTTGTAAACTTCTGTTTTTCTGATGTTGTGTCTGCTCATACACGATACCTGTAGTGCCAAATTCTTGGAGTTAGCTTTAGGAGAGGGCTGCAGCTGAGTGGTTTTGTTGGCATTTCAGCACTACTATGGTTGTATAGGTGATCCTTTAATCGTGCCGCCATCTTTTTGAAACAGCTTTCTTACGGAAACTGTTTGCTCTATACTGTATCCGCAATATAGGGAAAATATTATTTTTAAAAACCAAACAGTTCTGCAAGAAAAAGTTGCCAATGAGTAACCTGATGAATGCTACTGTTGGTATTCTGATGGTTGTGTGGCAATGCTAATAGGGGAAGGCAGCCTGTGCATAACCTGACGGGCTGGTGGAATTACTGTGCGTTTGTATGTGGAAAGCAGAAGCAGAGAAGCAAAAGCCACACCAGCTATATTGCTTAAGACCCTAATTCAGCAAACCACGTAAGCTTAGATTTGAGCCTTTCTTGAATTCTGCCAACTAAAGAAGGATTCTAGGAGCAGGAAGGAGAGAAACACCAAAGATCTGGCTGGTTGGGTTGCACAAACAGCCTGGAAAGCGTACAGCCGGTCACATACAGCGGAGAGGGCAGCAGCAGCCATGAGCAGGTCTGGGTCCTAGCTAGACTTGGGTATCTTTTTCAGTCAGTCATTTATTGGGTGAAATGTTCTGAGACAGCCAAAACTACTTGTGATTTCAGTCCAAATTCAGCAAGTTGTTTTTTATGCATACACCATTTTCTGAAAACACCAAGACAGCCCATTTCAGCATTTCAGGAGTTCTTGGAGGTCCAGATTAGATTGACAGGGGAGACAGCTGCCCTTCCCGAAGTCACAAAAAAGGAGATGGTGATGACTCCAGCCTCCTAGCTGGGAGTGGGACCGTGAGGGTGCTCTGCATGGAGCATGAGCAAGGGCTTCAGAGTACTCCTCTGGCTGCATCACAGCAAGACATTCCATCTTGGTCTCCTCTGTCTCAGGGAGCGGCCTGGCAATTGGTTTACTCACTGTTCTGTGGTGGAGTTCTGCCTACTACTTTTCTTGCTAAAGATGTTCTGTCCCACGTAAACGGTGTTATTGAGAGATGTAGGAAGTGGCTCTGAAAGCTGGTGGTAAAAGTACTCTATTGGGATCTTAGATTTTTAGCAACTGCATGCCAGAACATATCTGTGTTAAACAGTCCCCAAGACTTACGTGTAGTGTGTAAAGTAAGTAGTAGAAGTGTAAAGTAGGTTAAGCCTATTGGGAGCGTGTAAAAATATACCTCTGCACCTCTATTCTTTTTATGTTGTATTTGCTCATACATGACACCAATAGTGCCAAGCCACAGGATCAGAATTGACAACGTTTGCAGATCCTCCTCAGTCCAACAGTGTAGGTGGGTGTTTGTTTATGATGGTGCTGTTTGGATGCTTCAGACCCAGCCATCGGAAGAGGAAGTTCCAGAGGGATGGTAGCCTGATTAATGACTTTCGGTAATGTGTAGGCATGAAGCTGGGAGGAGCAGTTACAGTAACTAGTAAAAAAAAATCCAGGCTTTTGAAAATTCAAAATAGCTAATTTCATTCACCCTTCCAAAAGGCGTTGGGATATAAGAATAGATTTTTTTTTTTTTGTCTCTTCAGGTGTGAAGCCCTTCCAGTGTAAAACCTGTCAGAGAAAGTTCTCCAGATCTGATCATCTGAAGACTCATACCAGGACTCATACAGGTAAAACAAGTGCGTAAACTTTTCTTCACATTTATATTTCATTATTTTTTAATTTTAAATCAATGTTGTTGTAAATTACATGAATAGAAAGTCTCTTAACCAGGAGTTAAATATTCAGAACGGCAGAAAGAATTTCAGAGTGTGCTGATTTTTCAGTGTGACCACATTCCCCAAGTGTCCTAGTTACTTTTCACAAAGGGTTTTAGGTGACTTTGGAAACTACGCTTTCTTCCTTTACGTTTAGAGAAATTTCAGCTTGGCAAAATACATTTTGTCAGCTATCGTGAAATGAACATCATGGTCTCAGCCCACAAATGTCAAGTTGATCTACTGCCTTTACTGAAAAAAACCCTACAAGATAGAAATTTTAATTCTAGCTTCAGCCGAAGGTCTGTAATCTAAAGTATTCATGCCTACTCATGCTCCTCCGAAGTGTCAGCTGAGCCTAATGCAGGATAGCACAGCAAAGCTCTTGCTGTTGCTGCTTGTACTGTAATCTCTCCAGAAGATAAAAGGAATGCCTTTTGCAGACTCACACTGACAGACACTAAAGTAAAAGCTTACTCAAATATTCAAGGACCTTTTCGTAGAAACCATAGTATTTCATATGAGTACAGGGAAAAAAATAGGAGGCCATTTTAGTCTACTCTGCCCTCACATAAATGTAAACACCATTAAGGAGCAACTGCAGCAACCTCTATATTTTAGTTTTAAGCTTTAGAATTGTTCCTATGAACTGGCATTTTCTGTTCCCTTCCGCTGTGTATGCAGTATTTTTACCAAGTAATTGTTTACTGAGCACTTTGACGTGTTATTAGATGTCACAGTGTTTTCTATACTGGCGTTAACCTTTCAAATTCAGTCTCTGTACAGATGGACAAGGAGCCTGAAAATCTTTTTCTCCCTGCTAAGGATTCTTTTTTCTCTTCTGGACCATAAATACACATATTTAAGACTTTCAAAAATAAAAGAGAAATTTTAATAAAGGAAACGATTCACCTGAGAACAATGGCATTTTCTGTGGCACTGGCCAAATAAATGCTTCAAGTAATGGCCATATCTACACTTGCAGTCTGCAAATGGTAAAGGGCATGGCTGTGTTCCTGGGTTCTCCCCAGGGTCTCACGCTGAGCTGCAGGGCCTGGGTCTGTGTGCATTTGCATGAAGAAAGATCTTTTCTTAATCAGCAACAGGTAACATTCTGGTGGAGGCCAAATGGCAAGCGGTTGTCACGTGCTAGCAAGTCAGGATAAACTACAGTCCCCATCACATTTCATTGCTAACTGGTCTGCTAATTCATTGCTTTCATGAGTCCAGTAATTTTTTATCACAGATTAGCTAAATCAGTGAAGAGCTTGCTCTCTTTTTTTCTAGTGAAACTCATCTGCCCGTTCTAGTTCTTCCTTGTTCCGTGTGATCCAAGCCCACACTGCACTCACTGCTGAAAGCGGCCTCGCTTGAGCACTGATAACCTCACAGCACAGACCTGTGCGTGGGCTTGCTGCCTGCCCCTGGCTCAGGTTCTGCGCGAGCTCCGCAGCCCAGCTGCGTGCTGCTGTGATGATGCTCCTGTCAGCGGTTTTGGATGTGTCGGGCTCCTTTGACTGCAAAGTACACATATCCTGAAGGGAATGAGCACGAATGGTGGGTGGAGATTTTCCATCTCCATCTTGCCCTGTAGCTTCATTCCTCTTCCGTTCTTGTACGCCCTCAATTTTGCAACAAAACACTCAGCTCTAGTTAACTTGCTGCATGTTAAATCTTGATGAAGCAAAGCACAGGTGACTTCCATCTAATTCCATCCTAATTTTAAGTCAACTGCCAAACTATTTGGTAAGCTACGAATTCAGGGTTTTTTGTCTCCACAAGCAATTTTACTGTGACAGCAATCTTTGCTGTAGAAAGCAAAAAAATGAATCAAAGGAAAACTCCATACATCTATATACATTTTTATCAATGGAAATGTGATTTCTGATATCTGTACAGTGAAGCTGTACGAAGTAATCTGTGCCCAGCACAGAACTAATAGGGATTGCTGCCCCCTGTTGCGAGAGGACAACCAGAATTGCTTGTGAAACAGCAAAACTGTGCTGCTTTTACTGTGGGAGTTCAGTGAAACACTGGCCAGTAACAGATAACTCGCATCAGTTCACAGGATGGTTTTGCTAATGCTGCTGAGATGGAGGAAGACCACTTTCTACAATCTGTCATTTTTGTCAGTAGCTCTGACCAGATCAGTTTTGTCCCATGCTGTTTTATGCACTCATGTGAGACAGTTGATGCTTTTGCCAGCATGTACATTAGGTGGATAAAATAGATTTTAAACCCCCCTGCCCAATATATTGCATGGGATTTTGCAAACAGAAATACACATTTATGCCAATCCCAGATCCCCTTTTCCCTGAATTTGGATGTTTGTGAAATGCACAACTTGTGAGGCAAAGAAGAGGAGAAGGTGGCTGGGTGAGCTTGTACCACCCCAGTGTGTCGTGAGTTGGAGAGTACGGGGTGTCTAGTCAGCACTGAAGAGCCCAGTCCCAGAGCTGAACCTACTTTAAAATACTGCATCTCTTTGGGGGGAAAAAAAAAGAAAATGCAATTCTAAAAGAAACATGAATCACTGGGCACTGCTCTGAGCTAATGAAAGCATTCCATCAGCATTCCTGCGGCATCAGAAACACGGCCTGAAATTCCACTTAAACATTGTAGAAAATCAAGAGACCAGATTAAACTGTAAAAAGGTGATGGCATTTCTTGTTAAAATTGAACGTGCTTTGCTTGGGGTCATTTCTAGTGAATATTGTGCTCATAGGCATGTTAGAAAAATACTGACTATTTTGAGCCTTTAGCACCTCCCATAGATGCGAACCTACTTTATTTAGACAGGAGTGGGAAACTTTCGGTCTGGCTCTGCAGGCTTCACGCTGAACTCTGTTGCTTCTACCGTATTCACTTACACTCGCCAGTTTCAAAGACCTTCAGCCAAAACTCATTGAACTGGCTGGAAAAACTCTCCTTGACTTGAGGTCAAGCTCTAGTCACCGACGGTTTTCAGTGACTAACAGTATGTCTGCACCACAGTCCCAGTGCGGCTGAAGCTTGTGCGAACGCCGTAGAGCTGAGAGTAGCATAGACACGGCAAGATGGTGTTCAGTAAGGGCCTCCCTTCAGGAATGAACCACTGCAAAATGGTCTACGTCACCTGAAAAGGCTGATGTTAAAGATCAGCTGAGGGAGATGTAAGAAAGCACTGAGCGCTGGTGCGAGCAGGAACGGCGGGCACTCCCACACCCTCTCAGGACAGCCCGGGCTGCCGTTCCTCCTGACAGGGGCTCTGCCTGGCTCCTCACAGCCCTGCAGCAAGAAAACAAATAGCAGTGTCTCAGGCGAGCTGTATACCCCCTTAATAACAGGGTGTTTTGTTAACAGGTGAAAAGCCTTTCAGTTGCCGGTGGCCCAGCTGTCAAAAAAAATTTGCCAGGTCTGATGAATTAGTTCGTCATCACAACATGCACCAGAGGAACATGACTAAGCTGCAGTTGGCCCTTTAGACAGTGCAAACAAGTGAATAAACCAGATGGGACATTATGAGCTACTGCAAACTTTATCAGCCATCTTCGATCACCTCTGTCAGAAAGCTGCAGCTGTCTTCGCATCCCATTTGACACAAGTTAACTAAACCGTAGGATTCTGCTCAGCCTTGTCTTCCGTTTGGACTTACACAAGTTCCTATTCAATAAGTTCAAGAGCTTTTTATTTGTAATTTTGTTAAAAAGCAAGCAAGATTGCCAGAGTTTCAAGATTACTGTAGACTGTGGTTGCCTTCCACGTCTGTCTCCAGTTTCCTGGTTTTATTTTCACTAAACCTTTTCTAGGTACATATTGTACCTTTTTAAGTCCTGCAGTGGGTAGGGTGATTCCTCCCTGACGAAGGTAAGCTTTACGCTTACCGCATCTGTGCATATGCCGAGGTTTCCAAATGCTGGTACAGCTATCCTCGCAAAATGAGATGGAACGATCACCTGAGATACTTTTGGTAAACTTTGTACTCGTCCTGCCAAAGGGCAAGCTTTTAAAGTTGGAAGCTCTGCTTTTGAATTTCACAAATCAAACCTCTTTTTAAAGGACGTGTTTCTAGAGCAGCTAAAGCTAGATGAACCAGAGCCTCTCTGTACAGAAAATAAGAATCTTACCATTAAGTTAACTTGATTTTTAAATAATCACAGAATTGATCCCCCAGAACGGTTTTGTTTGTCAAGTAACGCTCTCCCTTTCTCTCTCTCTTTTTAATGTATTGGTTTAAATTTATTCTATCACGAGATGCATAGATCTCCTTTACACAAAACTAATTCCAATCATTGTAGACATTTGGGATTTGTTTACAATGTAAAGCCACACTGGTTATGTGGCTAGCAAGCTGTATAAACTTAAAACTGAACTTTTAATGGGGCTGGTCCAGGATCTCCATTAACAGATTACTCTTAAGATAAGTAACTTAAAAAGACTCTTTGTCAAGTATATGTGAAAAAGACATTATTAGTGTAAGGAAATATATTGTTTCAGGGTTTTGGGAGGAGGGGTTTATTATTTACTTTTAATTGCTTGAAATTGTGTGTATATATATATATCTGATAATGTATTGCTCTTAGACATCTAAAATTAGAAAGTGTATAAATATTAGATGCATCACTGTTCTGATGTTGTTGCTGTTACAAACTATTGATAACACTAAGAATGTAACCTGCATTTTTCACTGAGCTTTCAATTAAAGCCCATTCAAAGAGAAACAAATGAGAGTCCAACAGATGTCTTGTTTCATGTCTGGTATTAAATTTCAAATGCCCTGTCCAATAGTATCCATTTTTTTTTTCTTGTATATAAAGGTACCACCAGCACTGATGACCACTAGTTAACCTGTCCAGGTCTTGACCACAATTTATCCATCTCACTTGGGAATCATACTGGCAGCAGCAAACAGTGTCGAGTTTCATATTGTGCCATAAAACAGTTGCTTCAATTGTTCGTCTTCTTACCAAACTACTCCTTTTCTTTCGACCTGTGAGATTTGTGTAAGAACTCTGCAGAATAGTAAACCCCGGTTTATAAATAGCAGTACCGGCCTTCTGTAGAACCGCGCTGAAACCGTAAGCACAGATAACGTCTTAGATTAGGATGTCATAGACTGACTTCTAAGTAAAAGTTAACGTAGAGTTGGGGTGGCTTAAATCAGTTCAGCAGGTTGAAAAAGACAGTCTTTCCGAGATGATGAAGTGTGAAAATGAAGATAAAAAAATATTACTGTTTCTTTGTCATACTGCCTACTTTTCTTTGGAAGTAAGTACAGCCTGCCTCAGCGCCCTTTGACCTTGCAAAATATTTGTATCTCTTTAGCAAAAATCTTTAATGTATCTTGCCAAGCTTTTTTCTCTAATGTACACAATGGAGTTCTATGATGGGTTGAGCTTTCTCTCTTAAAGTGCAGCTGCATCGTCAAGAAAACTCAACAGTTAATTCTTCAAGTCCTCTTTTTCGCATGGGTATTGCATCACTGTTAATTACTGTTGGGGTACTGCGACTCATTTGTATCAGTCAACTTTGTCTTTTGCTGCCAAAAGACAGCATCTCTCTGGAGAAACTCATAACAAGTGTGGCAAACATCAAATATTTGGAGCGAATAAATACATAAAACTGCACAGAATTAAAAAATAAAGCAACTCCTCGTGCTTTCTTGAGAGAAGAGTTCAGTCGCAATAACAACGTCCTCTGATTTACCCAGCACTCTTCTGCAACTACAAAACAATCTGTTTTTCAGTCTGCACCCAAAATAGAGAGCTGCCACGAGTGTTTATCCTAAAAGCCAAAAAAAGAAAAATCAGCCTCCAGTTGTGCCTGCATTAGTCAAACATAACTAAAACTATCTTTTGTGAAATACAACCAAAACTCCACTGCAGCACAGGCCAGGCTTCCAGTGACCTGCAAATAGCTACAGCCATGGTCTGGCTGCTTTTAAATCGCGCGCCAGAGACTAATGGTGGGTGGCTACAGAAAATGAAGCACGGGTTGATGAGGGACAGAGCGTGTCCTTTTGGTTTTGCTGTCGCCCCTTTTTCAACGAAAGTACTTATTGCTACTCTGTTGTTTGACGGTCATTACGTCCCCGACCTGCCGAGTACAGTGAAGACGATGGTAAATGTTTACAAGATTTTTTTAAAATTTTTATTCCTAGTTATTTTACAGTCTTTGTCATGAGAGGCATTTTATGTCTCTCCGTTTCATTTCCCTGTTTTCAAGGTTCTGTCAGCAAGGTAAGCCACCTTTACTGAAGTGCTTTACCACACGAATTTCTCAGAAGCAGCCCCCCGACGCTGGTTCTTGCAGCATGCAATTGCTCATTTTGCGGCACCCAGAAACCGCGCAGCAGGCCGAGTCTCTGAGCTTGACCTCCATAGGAAAGATGAGGGGGTGGCACTCCACTGTATCTTACAAGTATCCTTAGCTCTCTGGAAAATTTTCAATCCCACAATTAATTGAGGAAATCTTTTTTGCCTCTGCCCTCTGTTCTTAAACTGAAAATAGTGATCGATGTTATTTTGGCTGATGGTGAATGTCTTACTGCGATTGGCATACTGTTCCTGTCCTGTGGCTTCCGTAGCCCCCCAGAATGGAGAATGCTAATTATGTAGTAACGCTTCTTCTTTTTCTTGTCACTTCATCATGTACGAGATGTGTTGGGTAGGAAAGGGAACGTGATGTCTTCTCTCTCTGATGGTGTGAGCTGAGCTTCAAGGGTTCACTTGCACCAATTTTTTTCAAGGTAGGTGAATCCAGCAAAGCGCCCCTTCTACTTTAGGAAAACCTGAGAGCCAACGTGCCTAAATTGTAGCCACGTGACCATACTCTTGGTGCATGTCATTTTCTTTAAGGGCACGGACTGTACTGACGGCACAGAAGGTACAAAGACGTTTCCTTGCTGCAGGTAGGCAGCCAGCCCGAAGGCACCCGTCCTTCGGACCGGTGCCGATTCATGTACGGGAAGCAGGGGCCTTGCAAAGAAGTAGCTCTTGCTTCTCTCTCCGTGGTGGGTTAGGCGAGTTGTTCATTTTAGAAGCCACTCCAAGCAGGCCTATCTGTTGATGTCAGTAGAATTCATTTCACCGCTCCAGCAACCAACCTTAAGCAACTGGGAGCAGTTCCTGAAGGTGCAGGTAGGTGCCTTGAACCAGTGTTTCTCCCTCCTTCCCCTTCCCAGACAGGCACTGAGAAGACCCTGTCATGGGCAGTCTTTTCCCATCATCAACGTGACCTGACGGCAAATCCAATATGGTAAGCAAGCTGCTCCCAGCACCTTGTCCAGAAGCCCGACAAGGCTCTGGAGTAGATCGAGGGGCTCCGAGGAGGCGCCTGCAGCCCCACACCTCAGAGCGGCCTGGACCTGGTGTGAGGTGGGTGTGCAAAGGCAGGCAGAGGCGTGCCGCCGGAGGACGTGCAAAAGTTCTGCTGCTCGGTCCTGCTCGAGCCCTGTTTGTCCCTTCCCTCTGGGGCAAGCACCGGCAGGGAGAAACCACTCAGCTTCTCAGCTGGGGAACTCTTCCGTGCTTGGGGAAAATCCTCCTCCCCCCTCCCTCCCCTCCAATTAACAAAAAAGCAATTAAAGACAGTGCGTGCAGTTCAGAATGGCACTAATGGACAAGAAAGCCCCGCTGCAATATTTGGGAAGATCCAATAAAAGATTCATTAGGATTCTTTTAGTTATTGGAAGTCCTGATGACACGAAGGAGCCTAATGAAACAGAAGACCTGGTCACAAGAGCGATGAGGTAAAAAAGAACCCAACCCCAAATCCCAACCCCGCTGACACCATTCTAAAAATTAGACAATTAAGAGTAAAACCAGGAATGTAGCCAGAACTATTCCACCTCAAATAATAAACACAAGGATAAGTTGCCAAGCGAGGTCAAAGAAGCAAATGGTAAAGTGAGTTTAAGAGACAGCTAGACACTTTTATGGGGAGAGAGGGGATTGAAGGATACAGTGACAAAACCGGGGGTAGAGCTGAGATAAACCCGGAGGACAGGCACGGTGGGCCAATAGCCGCAGAGGAGGGGAGCAGAGCGGCCCTTGGCGTTCGGGGGAGACTTGCCAGGGCTGTCGGCAGCGTCCTGTGAGGGATGAAGGGAAAGTGCCAGAACGGTTTGAAAGGGAGATGAGCCGGGCAGACAGAAACGGGAGTGCTCCCGGATGCACTGGTCGTAAGCGCTGCCCTTGGTTTCACCGGTGAGATGCCCTGGTTTGCTTAGAGGCTTGCTAAAGAGCAGGTTTTTGAGGAACTTCTACCCAAGCAGCTTGTCTTCTTGCAAGTTACCAATGCAAAGCACAGAAAGAGGCACCAAAAGAAAAACAGAAAGAAAAAACTTCTTTTATTTTTCATGAAAGACTACTTGTAGGAAAGAACAGGGTTGGCTAGAATATGATTCGAATGAGGCAAAGACAAAATATACAAAGGTTGTGTTCTTCTCTGCTTGTACGAAGCTTTGCATACTTTCATGTTGTCAGCACAGCCTGTGTTGATTCCCATAAAAAAAAGCTGGCAGAACTTCTGCGGCTTCAAATAGCAGCATGATGAAGCCTAGTTTTAAGTGCTTGATTTGGCCATCTCTGCACTGACGAGCAGATGTGGTTCCACCAGCACAGTAGTGTCCTTAAATGATGGTGGTGAGGGAACCGAGACCAGCATGGCCACTGGAAGTAAGCCAGAGCATCAAATAAATGAGGTACCGCTTGCTTTATAGATTGCAATCCAAACACAAATGCCAGCTTCTGCTGCTAAAAAAGTTACCTTTGAGACCTCAAAGGGCTCTGAGCAGTGAGGATGGTCTGAAAGGTGATCTCCTAGAAGACACGCGTGACATGGACAGGTCTTGTGCTAGGGGGTGCAGGAACACGGAGTAGCAGGAGGACTCTGCCCTGAAGAGGTTGCAAGCCACAGGTAAGGCTTTAAAAGACAAGTGTTTAAAGGCACTGAAAATCTTGAATGAGAAAGTGTCGTCCCAGGCAGGGCTTTTCTATTCCTGATGATTAAATGCTTATCCCATAGGTATAAATATAATTTAATAGCATCACTGTTTTTTACGTGAAACAGGCTAGTTGTGTTCTGACGAACTCTTGCAGAGCCAAAATCTTACTCTGCAAAAACAGGCTGAGCGGTAATGGGAAGACCTGGCTGATCATCCTGGCTTGATTAACTAGATAAATCTAATATAAAACTAGTTGCCCTTCCCCAGCATCAAAAAAGCCCCTTTGGTGCAAGGGGATTATAAAAACACACAGGGCACTGAGGCACTTTAGTATGGAGGTGCAGGAGAGAAATACAACTGTATTTATTCTCGGGCTGTTTCTTTTTATGGCTCATTCTCATCTGAGTCATGCCCCAGAACTCCCATTCATTTGAATGAAATGTTGAAAAACATAACGACAAAAAAAAAAGTAACCTCACCGGAAAAAATCCTGCCCCAGAGTTTCTTGGGAAATGGCGTGTCCTCGCGCACGTGCTCCACTCGTACAATAATCACGTCTGCTTAATGTTTCCTCCCAGGCAGGTCTCTGACATTTTTAACCATATCGCTGAGGTTTTTAGGTGAAGTTATCAGTCTAGCTGCACAGTAAAGGTACACTGTAAAGGCAAATAAAGAGGTTTTTATCTACTGTGTGGCAAGCACGCCAGCCCAACAAAGACCTGTCCTTAGAGCAGGAGAGCCTTTTCGCTCTCAGCCACTAGACGGCTCAGCCTAGAGGGTTTGCTTGCTCTTAGGACAGCTGCGTTTCTGGGAACGTGATGCAGCCAAGCCGCTGGCTGCAGCTGCAGGAATTTCCTAACTTGCAACAGAAAGTTACAGGACTTACAAAGCAGCAGTCAGAGCCGAAGACTATCGTGTAATACAACTCAAAATGTAGCTCGGTAGTCTGCGTACGGTATTGTGCTGTTATTGTAATTACAGCATTTATCCAAGTGGATCTGGGTAGCTATTGAGAATTACAGACTTTTAAAACTCTGGTTGCTGGGGTCTTCTACAAAGGCCAAGCTCCTGTTGTCCTTGAGGCTGCCCAGGACGGTGCTTCGTGCTCTGACGAGAGGCGTGCTGTAAATCACTCACTGCGCATTGCCTCAGAAGTGTGGAGATGCACGTTTCTGTTATTAGAAGGAAAAATTAATAGGGAATCAAAGAAAGGAAAGGTCACATGGCAGCAGGATTTGAAGTGCGTACAATAGATATTGCCCTGGTGAAAGTCCACTGGACCGTCTGAAATACAAACCTCAAATCAGTTTTTGCACGGTTGTGGAATGAATGAAACGCTCTGGTGACTGAGCTGCTTCCTCACCCCGCTCCGGGCGGCAGGACTTCGGCGCGGCTTGCTACGGGCCTCCCTTTGCAAAGCCAGTCTGGGGAGGACGAGCTGCAGTTCGCAATACTGAAGGTCATCGCACAGGACCTAACAACAGTCTAATATTTCTAAGCTGTATAAATTCCTAGTGTCTGCCGCAGGCAGAATCCAAACACTTGTGTCAATTCTGTACCATGCCCCAGACTGCCAAAAAACATTAATATAAGCATATTTATCTGGGCTGCAGTGTGTTACAAGAATTCATTAGGACAATATGTGATATGGTGCTGAAACAGAAGGCTGGGTTTCTCTGGCCAGAGATGAGGAAGTCTAGTCCCTGCTGAACTTTTACTACTGATAAAGACAATGTCTGCTGGCAGCATTCATTTTTTACTAGGCCATCTGCATCTAGTCAAGGATAACTTGACTTTCTGAAAAAGCCATTCATCAGAATCAACCCTGTACAACTTTCTCTTGATGAGTAAAGCAACACAAAGAAAGACCAAGATGGTTAATAAACTTCTTTGGGAGCAAAAGGTCAATGCTGGTGTAAACAAAGCAGTGTCATAGTACTATACAGAAGCATTGAAGTTTCCTGCGTGTTTATATGGCTGATGCCCCATTTCTTTTTTATCAGTGTTTGTTATCATTTATTTTGCTCTGCTTTAGCTGATCTATAAATCTTTATAACGGTGTTCTTTATTTTCTTAATTTTGTCATCTCTCTTGTCGGCTTTTATCACCTGTTTGTGTCCCGTAGGTTTGCTACTCTCTGCCATTTGATGGCTGCCCACGATTGGTTTTTTTAACCCTTTAGTTCTCATCTACCACACACAGGTCCAATAGATAAGTCCTTCAGAATCTCCCTTTTTTCCTAAAGCTGAATCAAACACTGAAGACACTTGCATTGTCTCCTTAACATATCATTAACTATTAAAGGCAAAAACCAAATGAGTGCACTGATGGGGAAATATTCCTGCCCCGAGTGACAGAGCCTCGCTTTTAGCTGCACAACACAGAGAGACGAGGCAGTAGCTGTGTATTTTTCACTTCAGGCCTTTTCCACTGTACTTCAGGTCCAAACTGGAGAGTCCCAGACTGGCACCCCATGGGAAGGTAAGAGGTTGCTCTTCCGACCCTCCCAGTCCTCGGCCTTCGTGCGTTGCGGCTGGGCACGTGGAGAGGGCAGCCCCTAGAAGCTGGGCTGAAGTCCCCGGGCTCCCTTCACGTCAGGCGCTGATCATCCAGCCAAACGTTTTATTATGAGCTTGGGCTAAATTAAAGACAGTCAGCTGACAGGAGAATGTTCCATATCCACAATGACAAACATGAAGCAGCGGATACCTTGGTAATGTTATTTAGCTATACTTGCTTTACAGCCACAACATTTAAAACCTCCTAGATAGATAGGTGACATTTGCCTAGAGAACTTCCTTGAGCATTTCAGAGAGCGCTAAAATTCTTCATTAAAGAATATCAAAGAAAAAAAGAAAGTGATTTTTTCTTACTGAAGAGCCTCTAGAGTTCACCTTTTTGCCTTTGATGTGTTACTTTGTTTCATGTAATTACATTACAAAAAGTTTTGTACAGTCTAGATATCCAAAATAATATAAAAAAATTGGATTGACCCAAACCTCTTTTGGGGGGATGGCCTCAGCAAAACATATACTGCTCTTTTTAAGTGTTTACATCTTGAAATGTTTAGTTTAATAGAGACTTACGCAATGTAATTTCTAATGGCACCAGCATATTTATTGGAACTGGGTACTATAGGGAACCAAAAAACACAAAAGTCTCTGAATTTCCCAACTAACTATGAATTTTGAGACCAGCCAGTTAAAACATTAATCTCCCTTGTTAATAAATGTAATATAATGTAATGTATTTCTAATAGTATGAGCCTCTGCTGAATCTGCAGTCTTAGACTCTTACTCAGAAAAGCCCCATGTTCCTGAAGTTAATATGAGTAAGGCTTCTACCTGACCCAAAATTGCTGGATTAGGTTCAAACTCCACTGATTATTCCAAATTCAGTATCCCAGTTATTCCACATACGTATACAGTTAGAGGGTGTTCCACATTGACATCAAGACTACAGGAAGGTCTAGGTATTGGGATTATAATCTGTATATCATGTAGTTCAGCTGGATTCCAGCACCTCTGATACGTGATTCTGCATGTAACACTGTAAGATTTGTATATTATTTAAGTAGAACAAAATTTCAGGTGACAGAGAAACTTAGGGCAAGTTTTTTTGCTTTCTTTTTTTTTTTAACTTCCCCCCTCTGCCTGGAATGAGTCTTTAATGTTGGAAGATAGGGGTGAGCTAATCTTGAGACCCAGTTGAAACACTGGCCCAAAACATGAACTCACTGTAGGAGCAATGGAGTGAATAGCCATGAAATGTATAACATTGCTTTTAGTCAGGGAAAATTTTGTCACTGGGTTGTTTAACTTGGCCATTTGCTGGAAATTGCTTAGTACATTCCTGGCTCTTTTTACAGAGATCCATCTTTAAAGGCAGGGTTGTTGTTTTACATTTTAAATGTTTTTATTCAGACATATACTAAACTCAGAAAAAAAATCATGAGTAACCCAGCTGGATTTTTCAATTGTACTTTTAAATCAAAGATTATTGTGATTGAACTTTTTAATTCCTCTCTTTGATATCAGTGCCTTTAGAATTCTGACCTTTTCTGCAAACATTAGTAACTGGTGAAAACAATTTTGCCTTCTAGTGGAAACTCTGGATTTCTGTACACTGTGCAGATTGCTTGAGCTGACTGGCATGAAATTTAATTTCCATTAATCAGCCACAGGCAAGGGCAAAATGAAATGACTGTGACCCATGCAAGTAGGATTTTAGTGTATTTACAAAATTAGGCTTCTGAGCAGCACGGGAAAGCAATGGCTAGTGTAGGGCATGTTCTGTCTGATTCATGAAGTGAATCACCCTAATCCAGCCTGGTTGTCAGAAGAATTTGGGCTGCGTTCCTTGAGCAAGAGGCCCTTCAGCTATGATTTGACAAAGAGCATAGGGTGTGATACTGAGGGAGGATTTGCCGTAGTGAATACAAATTAAAACATTCCAGCCTCAGCAGGTGTACGCGGCCCAGGCCCAGGTACCCACCTAACCAGCCATCAGTGCTGGTCCTGCCTGGAGCAAGGCCCAAACGAGGAGTAGTGGCGAGGGACTCGGCCACCTCTGCACACTGCTGCCCATGGCTGTTGTTACCTTTGACTGAACAGCAACTACAGCTTTCCCTTGCCCTCCTGTGCACTGTAGCCTGGAGTGGAGTGTGAATTAAGCACTTCAGGGATTCTGCAAAAGGTATCTTTGAGAGCATCATCTTGGCTTGCATGAGCGAGCCATTGAAATCAGAGCTTGAGGCCTCCTTGTGTGAGATGGGCTGCAGAAGTGTTATGCCCGTGAAATGGCTGGGACTCTCTTGAGCTGTTCTGCTCAAAAAACAGAAGATGGTTAATTTGGACTTGAAGTTTTCCACCATATCCCAGTGCTAAATCCAGCCAACGTTTACACCTCAAGTAAAAGTACCTGCCTGACTAAACTGTTCCCTTGAGAACTTTTTCAACCATACTTGGTTTCATTTCTACACTGAGAGTCTGTACCAGACACGGAGCCAGTAACAAGTGGTGGATAAATAGTGTTTTAAAGATACAGCGTGTAATTATGCATTGCTGAAATTATATATACCTTTATTTCCAGCTGACCTCTGTGAGCACTTTACATAGCTAAACATTATAATGATTGTTTACTACATATGATATTGCATTTGTTGCTGCTTAGTGTAACTGTACAAGGAAAAATATCACTGCTGTGTTACTGTAAGGAGATACTAAATTCCTCCATAACATTAATTCATCTTAGTTTTTTGTGCGGAGTTAATGCATTGTTATTATATTGATGTGGCTTTGAACTCTGAAACATTGCAGTATAAAGCACATTGCTAAGTTAATTAAGGATATGAATTGATTTTTCAGATGGGCAGCCAAATGTCGGTATCTGTCCCAACTTTCATTTTCATTAGGCTGAATTTATATTTAATCTTTTGCGTCTTTTTTGTGGCAGTAAAATGCTGAAAACTGCTATGTCAAGTTAAACAAAATATTTCTCTCAAACCCCAAACTGAATGTTTTGTTTCAGTGTCTTGTGAGAAAAGCAAAGGGATTGAAGGGTACAGATCTGCTTAAAAAAGAAGTCTTGTGCTCAGCGCTATGGAATGAGAGCATTTGGGCTGCAGAAAATGCAAGTTCAGTTTTCTCCTTCATCTGGTGTAATTCCAGGGAATCATTTTCATAACAAGTGAGTACAACATGGAGATTTCCATCAGGCAAGCAAATCACATTTTTATCTACAGATACAGGAATGCTGGGTTTTTTTTTTTTTTCATTACACCAGATAAATCAGAAAAACTGATACTGGCGGCACTGGAAGAGCTTGGTCAATGATTACCTACTACAGACCTTGCAGGCACGGAATCTGTCAAGATTGCACACACTCATGGTATCATTAGTGAATTATACCTTAAATCACTTAATTTTAATTTACTAGTTGAAGTCTCAGTCAGAACAAAGATGAACAAAAATTGCTGCTCTTAGTAGCATGCCTCAAATGAGGCTTTTACTCTGTGCTGAGTTCTTCACAGCTGGTTGTCAACACAATGGAAACTCCGTAACTGAAGAGTTATAGAAGTAGTCAGAATCTCAGTCCATCTATACCTGTAGTTAAGAAACTTACTCGATGTTCAAAATATGAAAGGTGTAAAATGTACAGCCATGGAACAGTAACGTTTCACATTTCAGAGATCTACTGTTTCCTACAATAAACTAACAAAAATAGATCGTGGTAAAACATGGATACGTGATACAATGGGAAAAATCTCTACTAAGGAAAACTTTGGATAGGGGTCACTAACTTGAGGGAAGTGCTTATCTCCTTTATTTGTTTCCATTATGTAACAAGCAGTGCAAAATAGCATTCCAGTATCCCATTGTGCCTTAATTTTTTCAAAATAGGGCTCAGAGATGTATATGTCGGTTCTCTGCAGGAAACATATTTTTCTTGTGCAGGAAATATATTGCTTAATGTATATGAACATTTTAATAAAAAGATAACTAGGTGATGATCTGAAAGGGTGTTTCCCTTTTACAGACAAAAAAAGCCACGGAAGCAAACAATTTTTGTAAATGACATCTCTCACTGCACTGTCCTCTGGGAATTTATACAGGCTCACAGTTATCATTATTTCAAAAGATTAATTCTGTTTAAATAGTCAATTGAGCAGAACAAGACATTAGTGGGATAGTTAGCTATGTGTCACAATATACTAGATAAAGGATTATGCCCCACTTAAGAATTAATAACATTTTAAACCTCTACATAAACTATTTTTTTTATCAATAAACATGTCTCTGACAGAGGGCCAGATGCACTCACAGGTCTTAATTGTTCAATCCAGTGACTAATCCCCACTTGATCAAGATTTTACTGACTTAGCAGCTGTCTGGAGAGTGACAAATTTATGATTCAATTGCAATTTCATCTTAAACTTGAAACGCATCATCATTTGTGGGAATTAGCTACCTGATAAGATAACGAGGGTGGAAGAAGTGCACATAATTCTGTGCAGCAGAATCGGAGTGTTGCAGAACTCTTTAGGATGCATTGGAAAGACACAAATGGCCATTAAGGGATTAGCCCATCACTGATTGAGTGGCTGCATAGAGTTGAGGTTTACTAAATCACTGGAGTGGTAGGTCATTATCCTTGGATACAGGAGACAGTTGAATCTGTGTCCAAATGCATGAACAGTAAATTGGAGTGAGCAAAGTGTGCCAAAAATGAAAAATAAAAAATGCTGAACCCTTGTTCTTCAAGTGTTCAAATTTCCAGGTCATACCCCAAGTTTTTTTCTTTCTTGGCATAAAAAATATTTTTTTCACTGCCTTTGGTATCAGCATATTCTTGTCTCTGTAATCTCTTTTGAGTGTATTGCTTCCCCTCAATGCTATCAAATTTGTGCTTGGTTAACAAATGCTGAAACTTAGATAACATTTTGGAAACTGATTAGGAAAGCAATGTTAGGAGTTTCCCTCTCCAGTTTTGACGGCTTGTGCACAGTTACTACTAAACATATAATTAAAATAAATGAGTTTTCCTCATTTGGGTTTCGTAATGATAACATTTTGGTAAGTCTCTTTTCTCCAATTGTTTTATGTGCTATTGAACTGAATCAATAGTGTGCTGTCACGGTTTTGTTTATTTTGAAGAGTTATGACAAAAGTAATGCCTTTGTTAAAAATAAATACAAATCCAATTGTTTTTTCTTAAGAGAGAAATCATAAAATCCTGTGGGAATAACACAACACTCCTGTCTTCCTTGAACATGTGTTGATGCAGCTGATGAGTAAAATTAACTGCTGAGCAATTCCACTTCAGGGCTCTGTAACAATATGTCTAAAGACTATTTGGCAATTCAAATCAATCGCTTAAATATGTCAAATTTTGGAATTTTTGCTGTGCTGGCTATGGCCTTTGGCTAGCCTGAATAAGCGCAAGATCCCTTGGGGCTATTTCTCTGTGAGTTGAACTTAATGGTCTCTTTTCCCAAGGTATAGATGCATCTAATGTTGTTCAATTTATCTCAGTCTAGAGGAGCAGATGACTTTAGAGGGACTTATTTTCTGAAGCACAGTGCATTTCACTAGCAACTTGTGAGCTAGTAGATTGGAAAATTCATCTTCAGAGAAATGTGGTTAATTTTCATCATGCAATGAGCAATTTTCTCTTCCTAACACAACAATAAAATATGCTGGAAGCCAAAATTGAATATTGTACTCACCAGTAAGTAAATGTTTTTAACATAGTTATACTTTACTGCGATTAACAGAGAAGGAAGGTGAATGTGTTCAGCAATAAGGGTCTTAGGCCAGGTAAGCTTACGTAACCCCCAAACAAATGTCCCGTTTTGCCCAACACTCATCAGGTGGCACCAGGAATGTTGTGTTACTTCCCGATTCTTTTGCCCTCTACCAGTCCCAGTCTAAAGGTTGAAAAACTACTGAGGTGTCTGGGTCTTTGGGAACATGCTAATACCTAAAATAGAAAGTAGAATTGAGCCAGCCTCACTCTGACTTTAGTGGGAACGGGAACAAGATAAAGCAGGAGCTAGCATAACTTTGGGGAAAATAAAATAAAAGGAAAAGTAAATACGCAAAAAAAAAAAAATCACAGAGGAAACAACTGTTTTCTAGATTTGGACGTAACTCTTATGGCAAGCCTGAAGGTTTAAATTAGCTGAAAAGCTTTATCCGCATTTTAAATGTTGAAATCCTTGGCCAGCTCTACTTTCTAAGATTCAACTGATGCCCAGAAGATTTGGACAAGTAGATGGTGAGCAGGACTGGGAGAACAAACTAAGAGGAAGGAAAGTGCAAGAAGAAAATCAATCTGCCAAATTAGACAGAGCAAAGGAACAGGAAGAAAAACAGGAAATAACCTAATAAAATATAGTGGAAAATAAATAACTTCCAGTGCCCCAACAATTTCCTCTCACAAAAAGTATTGGCAGTATAAAGCAAATTACAGGCGCATTTCTGTCTGGCTATGGAAAGTAAGCTATTTAGGGATGACAAATGGCATTTCCCCCCCCCCCCCCCCCCCAAAATGCAGATAACTGTATCAGGCATGAGTTTGAAAGTCCCACAGGTGAGGATGAGAGCACAAATGTGACCCAAACAATGCATTTGAAGAAAGAACCATATGGTTAATGAAGGTGAACTTTTTGAGGCGGAAATCTCTACCCATTTTGATTGGCTCTGCCTCAGGGACTGGTATCATGGGGAATATAGGAAACCTGAAGGAATGGGGGTGACCCCTCTATGCCACGGCATCCTACATGTCTGGAGATCTCCTGGGCAGGCAGACACAGTGGTTTTTTGGGACTAGAGCAGAGAAGGGGACGTGTAAGCTAGTTTGTTTTATGAACTTACTAGGTTAGGTCCTGATCTCCACCCTATTAGGTAGCAAAGAGGCCAAAGAGACTTTTACTCTCCCCCAATGGGCGGGTTCTCAAAGATGGCATTTATTTAGGAATGATGCCACAGCACCAGCTGCTCAGTGCCACCAAGTTATTGCAACTGTTTTCCCAGCAGTTACCTATAAAGATACCTTACTGAGAACAGCAAATCCTCCCCCATTTGCAGGAAGTTTGGCAAATAAGTAATGAATCTGTTTTCAAGTGGAATCCTCATTCTGCAGTGTTTACAGTTTTTGCACTCTGCAGAGTGTGATTTTAAAGAGGCTCAGAGCTTACTTCAGCTTATTAAAGTAAATACTGTAGCATTAGTTATTTGCCAAAAACAACAGAAATATAATTAACTTGAGTAACTCCTTACTGAGCAACCACATACATGATTTACTTGTTTCACTGTGTTTAAACTGATCTTCCATGAAATCAGAAAGCATATTCAGCCCAGCTCAGTCACGTGAAAGTTAAATGTACTTTAAATGAACCAGTGATTCTTATGAAGGATTCCACAGGTGAATGAAAACACAGTGTTAATGGTGTGATTTATTTACATATGTTTCATCCTATGTATAGATACTACAGGATATAGAAGAAAACAAATTAAGCACAACTAAAGTGAATCCAGATTACGGAATGCACTTTATAGAATCCGAATCTTTAAAAATACACATGCATTTTCAGCTTCGAATTTTTCATTGATTTAAGTGGAATAAAATGACTCTTCTTCACAGTACTAAAAAAATAAGAGAGCTGCTTTTTTGTTTACGTCATTTCTAGCTTTAGAATGACAAAATGAACCAGGGCGTACCATGCTACGATTTCACCCGTTGACACAAACGAAAAGGATAGAACAGACATAATACATCTGGTTTACGACTTTTAATTGCCTTTGTGACCCAGTTCATACCAAATCCTCTCAAGGCAAAGTCTCTTTCTTTGTGTGCATCATGGGGCTAAATCTCTATCTGAGATATGTTGCTTAAAAAAACATCGCCATGTTAAAAAGTAACGATATTTCTTGCTCACATAAATCTTTAGTACTTGCAGGTGACCTGAGAAAGTGAGAAGTGGAGAGTTCAGTTGTCTGGTGAATGAGTATGTTAAACTTTCCAAATAAAAGCTACTCCTAAAGCACCAGATTCTTTTAGCAATTAATCACTATACTGTTGTTTATTAGGAAGACACGCCTGGAATTTTTTAGTAACTCAGGTAACCTTTCATGGTTTGATGGATACAAAAGATAATTGTGTCTACAGTGATTTAATGAGGCTCTCTGATGTAATATAGTAGTCTGTGACTACTGAGTTGGTGTCCCTGTCCTGGGAATAGGGAAGGGATATTGGAGGAGGGCATGTATACAGAAACACACTTATAAAAACAACCTATTGCTAATCAGTTACAAGAAATATTTTCTACGTCATGTAGCAAGCCAGAACAGACTGCTGGGATAACAGCTCTGAATTCTACTAGTAGACTGGAAATCCTGTAGCAATGTTGAATAGCTTCAACAAAGGAGATTTTATTGAATTAAGAAATGAATAATATGCTCAGTACAATGTCCCTTGCACACACATAATACTTCGACATTCCCAAAGTTTGAGTATTGGCACTCTTTAAAGGGACGGAAGTATGGGTCCTAAAAACCTTTGCTGGAGGTGAATCACTGCATATGCTGTGGAGCTGACATCAAATGACGATGATGATGGTTATTTTTGTAAAAATACGCAGGCTTCTGAAATGTAAACAGTATCTTCCTTGATCGTAACTGCCCTCTCTATGGGCCAGGCACTAGATCTCTCCCTCATACACTGTGTCCAGCAGTTGCTGGTTTCCTAACACTGTCACTCACTACTGCTCAGGCTATTAGAACATCAAATGTAATTTAACAAAATCTTACTGTCTCCTTGAGGCAGTCTCTTTAAAATTCATTCTTAACTCCCAGTTTTTTAATGTCTGCATTCAGGTAACTACTGTTTTTAACTCAACTGTTCAAGTCCAGTCTGATTTTCAAAAATGGCAATGTAAAATTTCTTGTTCAAGGAATCTGTTCCTTCAGCTGTATCTAGTAACTTTATTTCTAAACAATGTATTTCCTTTGGGTTTTTTTTGTTTTGTTTTGCTTTTTTATTCATAGAACAGTTAACCCTGGGAAGACTGGATGTAATTCTTTCTTGTGGTGTGTGACAATGAGTAGGTTCCAGCTGTACAATCTATAAGACAATATTCCCATTCAGAAAACTGTTGAATATGTGTGTAGTCTACACACTGCTTAGAAATGATGGATTTGCTGAAGTGCATTCCTGAATTAGAACCAGAGAGGTTGAAATGAAGGTGGTGACCTGTCACAGATGTACCTGAACAATTTTCATCTGCGATAATGTGAAAAGCATGAAAAGTCTCTCTTGGAAATACCAAGATCCAAATGAGCTTGAGTAGAGAAAGATGAGGTTCCTGTTTGCAAACTGAGCACTTTTGGACATGGAAAAAGAGGCAGTCAGCGTAAGAATCCACAGTGGGTTTATGTATGCCCAACTTATCCATGGTAACTAGAAACTTTGAATGCTTCCATTTTTAAGTAGCCAAGTGGGGGCACATTGAAGATGTATTGTTTTCTAAAAGGAATATGTATTGTTTTCTGAAACTACTCATCTCTCCTCTGAAAAATCACAACCTTTTCAAAGTATTTCATGTTGTAGAACCAAAGTCAAGGTTCCCAAAATCATGACCAGCATTAGGAAATTTGAAGAAATCAGCTTCTACAGAGGAAATACTTTTTAGATTATTTACATGGGCTCTGAACTACCTTTACTTTAACAACATTTTCACTGGCAGTTTCTTCAGAAAATAAAGTATTTCTAAATATTTAGGATGTATATTCAGAAGTGAAAACTTAAATGTTCTGCAAAGATCCCAAAATTCACAGTGCTAGTGAATCCAGGAAATGGGACACATATCAAAGTATTGGTATTTTAAAGACAGCAAGGAGCATTAAACCCACTGGGGTTTAGGAATTCTGCAGACTCTCAGCCTTTGCAAAATGCCTGTCCCTGCTTGCAAAGGCACTATCTGCCAGTGCTTTCCCAGCTTTGTCATTTTAGAGCTTCCCTAAAGGCAAGAATACCAGTTCCAGATCTCAGTAGGTTAAAAATCAGTCCAAATATTTTGTAGAGAAAAAATACCTAAAAAAATAATCTGGTCTGAGAGCAAAATTGACCAAAACACTGTGTCAAAAACAAAAAAAAAAAATACTAAAACCTTAAATGCAGTATAAAATGAGATATATTTTACTGAATGTATGACAGGATAACAACTGCTGTCCATGGCATTTTCTGGGAAATAAAGGAGAATTTGAAGTTAAGGATTTTCAAAATTTGCAAGAATTCCTGGTATGATTTTTTGATACTCCAGCACTGACAGTTAATATCACTACATATTAAAAAAAAATAATCATTCCTAGCTTTTCTTTTTCTTGTCTCATTTAGATATATATAGATAGATTTTCAGTGCTAAAGTAAGATTTTAATCTGATTTCAAACAAACATGAATTCACCCTGCAGATGCTAGACACCGTCCATTTCTATTCATCATTTCCCAGAAGTGCTTGGAACCTCCCAAGTTTTGCTGCTTTCTTGTGGGAATAAAGTCTTTGCAGTCAAGAAGGGGACCTTGGGATCTACTGTCAGTGTCTTCCACATAAGCAGCAATACATGCTGAAGGTACAGAGGTAGTTCCAAGAAATGCTCGTTACTTTGTAGTTACAACCTGTACAGCCTCTTTGCCCTGTGCCAGGATTTATTCTGAGAACTTCTATGCATACAAGAAATCTCTACTCACATGCATAAAGGTGTCGTGTCCCAGAAGATCTCACTGAGTGTGCATCCAGGCTGGTGCTGATATTAGGCCAGCGGGCGTTAACATGCAGGGCAGGGTTCCGCACGCTATGGGTAATGAAAATGACAGTCAGTCATCACCATACTCCGGTAAGGTATGCATTATAATTTCTACTTTACAGAGGAAAGCTAACCTAAGTCAACAGTCTGAGCAAGTGAAACTTCTCTCTTTCCATGTGAAGTGTGCAAGTGTTACGGTAGTTGGGAACTTGTCAACGATGGATGAACTATTTGTACACAGGTCACCTTCCGTGTCTTCTCCAACATACTGTTATGTGACAAAATGGTTTATATCTTAATTCATGAAATTTATTTTTTACTGTAAAACAAATGATAATGAGTAGCTCTTTAAACTAATGTTTTATTTCCAGTGAGTCAAAGTTTTGGCATTAGTTTCATGGAAAAAACATTAATCTTCACAATTGAAATAGAGAGCTGTTCACTAAATATGACCTGACAAAATTCATTTTCAAAACTGTTTACAGATCTTTCTCATCAAATATTAAGCACTTCGTATCTTGTTATTGACTCTTAAGGACTAATAATTATGCTTTCCATTCAGGTTCAGTTACTGTGTCATTTGAAACATTCATTTCCAGAACCAAGAAGAAAAGCACGTTTAAATATCTACTGAGATGTCTGTATATGTATAAGGAACTGTCGGGTGTAATAGGAACAAACATTTGTTACTTACATTTAACCTTTGGTTAACTAATAATGTTGTGAGTTGTAGTTCACAGGAGGAAGAAATGTTTGTTCCCAGCTGTGTAATACAGACAAGCCTTGAGTTCTTTGAATTATTTTTTCTCCTCTGTCCTGCTGGGAAATGTACAGAAATTGATACAAGACCCCGCTATCATTCATGTGGCAGTAGACTAGGAATGACTGCTAGAATGTCCGGGACATGCTTTATGTTTAGTGCTGACAATCTAAGCAAGACAAATATGATTTATGGGACAATAGTTCAGATGAGGAATGAATGGAGATGTCTTGGTGAAAATATCAGCATAAGTAGGCTATGTGAAGCAAGTAGGTTTTAAGAAAGGATCTAAAGGAGATTTGGCATGTGGCAGATGGGAAGTTATTCAAACTATAAGAGGCAACATGGAAAAAGAAGTGAAGCTGACAGTGGGAAAAAAATGTGAAAGGAACAGTAGGACAAGAGGGGCACTGGAAAAGTCTGCTGCTCCTTTCCCCATATTAGTAACCAAATACATCTTCATAGCCTGAAAAGGTGACTAATGAACTTCTGGTGAATTCTGGTTAATACCCATAGGTAACAATTAATAACATTTCAGATAATGTCATCAAGTCTTTCAAACCTGGACATTTCTCCTTAGTAAACCAATAATTTACAGTCCGCAAAAACTCAGAAATCAGTATTTTTATTACTGTGGCATTTTTATGCAAGTGGCTGTCCTTGTTCAGTTGTCTGCTTGGACAAAGAATGGACAAAGGGAAATATTACCAACAGATTTGTATTACAGAAGAAAGAGATCTGCCATGATTAAGTGATTTGCCCAAGGACATGAAGGAAGCTAAAATGGAGGTAAAACTGAGACTTAGTATGTGAACCTGCAATACTTCCGTCAAGTTGTAATTGCAGCACCAGCTTCCTAACAGCTGAAGGTCATTAATATTCATTCTTGTTTTGGATAATAGACTCAATATACTCACACTATACACTTTAGAAGTGTCCTAGATCACTTTTGAAGGCTAAATGTATACTTGCAGACTGCAGAAATCTGCCAGGTCTTTAAGAAACTTAGTATAGTTTCACAAATTTCTCTAGTAGGTTTTTATTCTACTTCAGCTTTCTTTCCTTAACTTACACGTACAGCTTTGCCTGTCCCTTCCTAACTAATATTGTCCCCAGGCCTTTTTCCTTGCCTTGTTTTGCTGGTGATACACGTCTTGTCAAACCATTTGTTTGCTGCTTCTCCAGTTAATTTTGCAGGGTGTGCCCTGCTGATCAGAAAGTGAGGAATCCTTTCCTTGAGCTGACCCCTGTTGTCCAGCCCTTCTCCTTTCCCAAGCTCTCCTTCTCCAACCTATCCACTAATATTGACTAAGCCAAAATGTAGATGAGTGGAAATTATATGTATATAATGAAAAAAGGAAAGAAAGTTAATATCATTTGTATATAAGAGATTAGATACATGGTTACCACCCTTTTTGTGGTTATTTGCTTTTCTTGAGGGAGAGCTAAATACTGAATGACAGAGGTAAAGAACGTAAAGGAATGAATAAATTTAAGGTCCATGTAGATAAAATCAGAGATGGAAATGTAAAGAATATAAAAATTGAATTCTACCACAACTCCAGAATAAAGGCTGCCAGAATCCTCAGCAGTGTAACTGTGCCAGGATTTACATCCCACAGCAGCACACGTTGTGTACAGTAAGCACTGTGGTTCAGTTTACCCTATTACTTAAGTAACTCAGTAAGGAATCTTCTGGTTTGGGGTTAGTGTAGCTGTAAAATCTTTCTCTGCACTATTCTGAGAATGAACTTTAATCCATATCTTATCTTCTGCTTGAAAATGAACATCCTTTCTATTCTTATCATGTTTCTGCTTTTTTTGAATTTTTGAGCGTCAGCCATATTCCTCTTGGCAGTTACATGAAGTTGTTCCTGCTCGGCTATCTGTTGTGCTGAGTTACCTTTGAAATGCGTCCCTCTTTTTATGACTACACTCCAGAGGCCCTTTTAATAACCTGCCCAGGGCTAATACTTCCATGAAAGCCAGGTTTGCTCTGATACACTCTCTGCTTTCCCATTAGACTGTACAAATCCTTCACTGTGATACAACATAGTTTACAGAGAAGAAAACCTCAGACAACCATGTACTACAGATCTGTTTCGTGCTGTCGGCTAAACTAGTCTTGGATCGAGTGATAGCATGGAGACTCTCTGCCTTCTTACCATCTAGACAAGATAAAACAAGTGTCTTTTTTCTTTGTAGGCACATCAGGGCTGTCAGCAACATTGTATGAGCTGGATTCATCAAGTGGCCAGTGTTGCAGTATAATGTCCAGGGTACTGTGTAATAAAAGGGTATTATGAATGGTTTGGAACACGCTCGTTTTGTTTATCTATCAGTCCATCACACTGATGATGCATATATTTAGAACAAATCCTTCCAAATAAAAGGGCAGTCCTTCAGATTATAGCATTTTCTTGATGTAAGGAGGTCAAATGCAAGGCCTAAAAAGACTGCCCTTTTTTTCTTAAAATGCACACTCAAAGGTTAAGACCTTTTCTCTACGCCCAACCATTTCTCAGCCCTCTCTGGCAGCGGTGCCTGCACTCCCCCTTCCTGCCTCAGGCGCTAGGTCCATACCCATGGGAGGTGATGGTTTTTCTGAACAAAACGTTGGGTTTTCCTCACAAAAAGGTCGAGAAACAACCTGTGCAGGACGGGAGAGGCAGTGCCATGGGCAGAGGAACAGCCACAGCCCGGGAGCACCCGGCTGGCCCAGCCTCCTTGCCTGGGCCTGTGTCCTGAGGCGGGAAATGGCTGCCCTCAGCCCTGCCCCGGCTGGGGTCCTCCCTGCCACCACAGGCCCCTGGGGTGCTTGGAGATATTCCCTGTCCTTGGGGAAAGGTGTGTGTTTGTGTTGGGCAGCGAGCACATAGACTCATTAGAAGAGAAAATAAATTCCAAAGGAAATGTCTTTTTTCTTAAAAAAAAAAAAAAGCTGGATAGATTTCCTTGCTTACTGGTAGAAACCGCAGTTCTTGGCAAGCTGGGCCCTGTCAAGGCTTTACTTGGAACTTCCAACAGATATTTTGGTTAAAAACCCTTAAATCTTTCCTTCGGTTAACAACAGTGTGCAGTAAGTAAAAAAGAAAAAGGACAATGTGGATTTAAACGAGAAAAGTTTTTCTTCCAGATGCAAATCTTCACATAACCTACAGAAGTAAAGAATACAGTTTACGTTCACTTTATTCTGAGGGAAGACTGTGACTAATTGGCCTATCTGTAATGTTTTTGGAGTGATTCCACTATAAATATGCTCTTTATAATTAAACTAACTGGCTGATTTATTGGACCTGCAGTTCAGATTCTGCTGTGCTGAAGGGATTTTCTTGCATTTCTTTTAATGATGATCATGGTCTTCTCAGCTGTGAAATTTAACTTCAGCCATTCTGTGGAGATAAAGTTGCTTGCAGGTGTTGCAGAGTAATAGTTTTAAAGTTTGACTGGTGATGATCCTTTCAATTAATGAAAAATCTTACATAAAACTGATGGTAAGAATTTAAAAGGTGTGGGTTTTTTTATGTATTTATTGTATCCTACCTGAGTACGAAGTTTTAGTATTTTAGTGGGTTTCAAAATGCTAATGGGTGGATTGTGGTCTGTGGTGTAGTGAACAGTAGTATGAACTCAGTGAAGCTCTCACAAGCTTCTGTGGAAGGACTCACACTGGCTTCTGTGGAATTTTGGTGGGGTTTTGCAGATATGAATTTCTTTTATAAAGTTACCTGAAAAGTGGAGTAAGTACTAGTAAGAGTAATTGCTGGATGGAGGATTTTTCTGTCTGATATTTTACAGTTTTCTTAGAGTTGTTGTGAAGACTTAGATACGATAATAGTATAAATCCATTAATGAAATATCTGTTACATAGAAAGAAATTATTGTTTGAAGCTCTGGGTTACAAGTGAACTCTTTGCCTGCTTCACTGCTTCAAATCTATTTGCCTAGTGATTTTTATTATTTTTTTTAAAACAGTTTGCATTTGGCACTTCAGCGTGGAAGGTTACCTCTTTTATCATGCTAATTATTTTTAAAGTTTTTGTTTCAAGTAACATTTAACTGTAGCAGCAGAGCTTGCTAGTCGCAGACAGAAGGTGGTTGTGTTTAACTGTGTTTCACAAATATGAAACTAAAAGGATTCTGGGGCCTAAAGAGCATACAGCCCTGGGTATCGGAGAAGGTGGTTTCCAGAGAGCAAGCACAGGAAGCGCTACAGCTGTATTAATCTGGAAGAACATCACAGTAAACTGTGACAACGAACTTGGGCTGAGGATCTCCTTCCAGATTTCTGCAGAAGGATCACTTTTGCCAGTAAAACAACAAAGTTCACAAGGGCCAATGACTTACAAATTCCTTTCAGTATATTTCAATCTGTGCTGCAACTTACTAGTTCCCTCAGGATGGAGGAAAAGCTGACATTTAGTATTTTCTTGTAACACTTGAAATGAATCGAAATGCCGGAGCACATAGAGACTTACATGATACTCTCTGATGTCTTATAATTCACTCGATTTGCAGTGTTGCTGTATTACCAAAATGAAATAATTACATAGAAATTCTCTCCTCCCCATGAACATTTGGGTATTGCAATTGAGGGGAAAAACAGCAACCAGATTGCGGCTGTAATTACTCTTTTTGCTTTTTAGCAAACAGCTGCAGGCATTGCATCAGGCGGCGTGGTGAATTTGCCAAAGCTGTGTTTTGGAGCGTGTGCGCGGAGAGGGTGGTTTTGATGAAGCGAGCTTTTGTTTTTCGGTAGGTGCTTGTTTGAGGGCATGTCAGGGAGTTTCTGAAAAGCAGCTGTCTGCAGCAGGCTGAGGCAGCCTGCGAGCAGGTTCTGTAAACCTGCAGCTTGAACTTCTCCAAGCAGGGTCACAAGCCTTGTTAATATTACCCGACTGCTCCCCCTTGTGCTCGCTAGCGAGGGCTTTGTTCACTCACCTTCGTGTTCGTACCCATAGTCTACAGGTATATTCTTTTGGGCTTTTTTTGGAAGTCTTAATAGTTGGTGCATGCGATGTGCATAGTTAGTTTATTTTCAGCCTCGTTGCCGTGAATAGTGTTGATGCACTTGTACACGTTGAAAAGATGGTACCGAGATTATTCAGGTAAAAATGGCTGGCAAAAAAAAATCCTTCTCATATTTAAAGGGGTGTATGCATGGGAAAGCTATCTATTATAAACCACTAATTTTACTACTTTTACTATGGTAAGCACTAGATGAATCCTCTCTCTTTTTACAATATTTTATTGTAATGTCTTTTAGGAGATTGGATGTTTCTTAGTACTGCATAAAATACTTGTTTTTATTCTTCTTTTACTGCATGTTATTCAGGTATGCAAGATTTTTATTGCGTATTTCACATACTTAAAGTAAAATTGATTTGAACTTGGGTCTTCTTGTATTTGAGCTAATAAACATTTGTTAGAATTAACAAATGTTTGTGAATATGTCAGACCATTGTAACATATCTAAAACTGAGTTGATCTTTTTAAAGATTACTGGGGTTTGTTATTTTTAAGATAACTTGTGTTATCCAGGAACAAGTTCCTGATGATTATGTCATGTCTTTGCATTTTTATTGTTAATAGGATTCATGTTTATTATACTAAAACCCATACGCTCAGTCCCTAAGTGGTTTTCTGAAAATTAACAGGTTTTTATTTAAAGCAGGAGCATTTTATTTATGTAAGCAACTTTTAAATACACATATTTCTCACCATAAATTTTGATGATGTTTGATTATGTTCGTGCAGTTCTAAAAATTATTGTTTTTATTAATTTATATTAATAATAGATATTCACAGAATTGGTGATTTCTGATTAAAAGTAATAAAAAGTATTGCCAGTTGCTGCTCCACCCCGCTCCCCAAAATAACACCAGTTGTTTGGAAAGAGCCTTATTCTGGAAATCAGATGCAGTTACAGCATCTTGCAGAAAGTAGTGATGAGGAGGGATATAAATGCAAAGAGACTAAAAATCAGTGACAGTATCATAAAAAGGAATAAATTTTTGGAAGTGTAGAAAAAGTTTTTAAAGTTATACAGCTTATCAAACACTTCTCAACTTCTAATTAGTTAAGTTAAAACCAAGCAGAAGTTATTAATGAAATCAGTGTTGTATTCTCTAAATGTTCTTTAGTTAAGACTATTATAATGTGTTCATCTGGGCTGGAGGCAGGGTGTTGCTAAATGTTTCATGTCGGTTACCACAAGTAGTTAGAACCATTAAGGGGTAATGTTAGACCGAAGGCAGTGTGGATTAACACAGGTGCATAGGAACCTTCGTACAGCAGGCTTCTGCCAACCAGGGCAGATATTCATCAATACAGTGTGGTCTGCCATCTGATGGTGTGCGGTTAACGTTTTGGTTGCTCACAGCTAAAATAATTTAGTAAATGATAAATAGAATTCTTAAATGCTTTCAATGGATTCCTGCAATGGATTTTATTTTTTTAAAGGTAAAGGGGATACTGCATCCATTTGGTATCTTTACTGCTGGAAAAATAATGATGAGCAGAAGTTTTTTGTGTTACCTTGGTAAAAGATCCTCTGGAAGTCAAACACTATTAACTTTAACGAAGTAGCTTTGATGGCAGGGAAGAGACAGCTGATACTACACTTCCCTAACAATAAACCACACTGACAGATAAAAACAAACATGTGCGCGATAACATATAGCATTTCAGAGAATGGAGCCAGAAACTAACGTGGACTGATGTGATCTTTGCTTTCTTTTAAAGCCTGTTACTACTTTTGAAATGGTTACTTCTGAAAAGAATTAAAAACTAATTCTGCTTTTAGACAAATTTACATCATACTACTGAAGTAAGCAAAAGCAAATAGTAAGATGTGCCTCATATTTTGTTGGGCTCTAATTTTTGGAAATTGGTTTTGATCTTGAAGATAATTTTTCTTAAAATTATACACTATTGGTGAGAACTTAATCAGAAGCAACAGTCTATTCGTTCGTCGTGATAACGTGCTTATTCCTTTCTCTCTATTTTCTGCTCTTTTCCTGAGCTCGCTCTCTTTTTGCACTCAATTCTGGACATACTACAACTGCTTTTCATAATTTTTACCCGAGCTAGAGAACCATTTTATTTTTCAGTTATGTTTTTATACTGAGGACAAACAGACATGGTGCACTTGCTAATATAAATAATACTAAGAAAGGAGGAGGAAAATATTATTTTTTGCTACTAGTAGTTACTTGCTCAGTGTAACTTACCTCACTCACAGCAAAGAGTGTGTTATTTGGATCCCAGGAGCAAAAATGCAAACTAAAATGTGGCTTCTTAGTACAATAATCCGATACACTAGAAAAAATTTGGCCTTAAAGTCCTCAGTAAAGTACACAGCAGTACTAATTTTCTGCATAGTTATGTAGTTGAACGCTTGCCATTTTTTGTAAAGCTGCAGATTTATAAGAAGACAAGCACTTTACAGCCGAGGCTGCATTTGTGCTGTTAGATACTGACTAGGGACATTCATGCCATGGACTGCAGGGACACTTTCATTCATGCTTTGCATAAAAGGCTTTGTTTTCTTTTCACCCTTTAGTTCATTGTAATTACTCTTGTTTACTCCTGCTATAAAAGAAGGCCAGGTAGAAGATGCACATAAGGTAGGAACCTGATTACAGGTTTTTGGTGATCGGAACCTGTGTGTGTTCAGTGGTGTGCCGTCGTAGGAGAGGCGGCAGATGCCTCTGCTGTGCTACTGCCTGCAGCCTAGTGGTCAGGGCAGTTTTATGGAAGGTAGAAGGTGTTTTGAACTTTTTTCACTGAGGAGACTGTACTCTCAGATTTCTTGCTTTTTGGACACTGATTACTGTTAGATAAAAAGTCTTGTTTTCACTGGGTTTACTTTCAAAGAAAAGCGAGCCAGTCATCTATATCCAGCAAGATGACGTAGGCGTCTGAAGTGCAGGATGGGCTTTGGGGTTGTAAAGAAGAGCCTCACCCACGAGGACAGTGGAGTTTCAGACACATCTGAGCACCTACAGCCAAGCATCTCAATGCTGAGCATTGCCATGTTTAAGTCCTGTCATGAATTGAACCGTGCTGTCTGATGTCTCATTGGCAGTAGTGCCATGAGAGGAGTGTCTTTCTGGTCCAGTTCCTGCTTTTTAAAATTTTAATAGCAAAAGCAAAGTATTTGTTCGGGAAAAACTGTGCTCAGATCAACAATTTAAAAAACGTTTTAAATCTTATAGCCAAAGCTGTTTTAGGATTTGTGATGGATCCTAGAATCTACAGAATGTGTATCGAATCTGCGCTCTAATCGCACCTGTGTACTATGTCCTTTTTGGAGATTTCTACTGTAGAGTTGATGTCAACCCCTATTTTCATTTGCATGTTTCTTGTGAGCTGCTTTTCAGACTGCATCTTTCTCATCCAGATGTCACAGTAGCTTTCCTTAGGCTTTACCTTCGCCATGAAGACAGGTGCTTTTAAACCAAGAAGACAGGGCAGTTTGTTGCTTATATGAATTGTCAATATGTGCAAAAAGCAGAAGTTGCTTGCTTTTACTGATAACGTTACCATGTGTTGTAAGAGCACCAGTCTTTGGGCAGGTGAATTCATGGGCTTGGTTCCTCTGAAGGCAGGTGTGATAAATAATGCAACTGATATAGTGAGGGGTGCACCAGCAAACTCAATAAAATGGTGTAGCCTGCCTGCTGAGATTATCGCTGCTCTGCTTTGAGGAACAAGGTGTTTCACTGATTTAGAGAGGTGGGCTGTGGTGGTTCCACACCATGGTGAGGCTTGTCTGTGGCTGGAGCTACTTGAAGGAAAACTTCTGTGCAATGTGGTGCTGCACAGCCAAAGGCAGGGCTTTTCACTAGTGCAGGGTCTTACTGCAGGGGGGTGAGGAGATGGCCAAATACCTGGTGTTTTTTACCTGTCTGCATCTTGAATTGGGAGAAAATGTTTGTAGAAGGTGCTTGAGCTGTGAGCGGACGCTGCAGTATTAAGTCAAGTCATTAAATATTAAGTCAAGTCATTAAGTATTAAGTCAACTCTGAATGGATTAGCTTCTTCGTGCTTGCACTAGCTTCTGAATATGCATTGCTTACCTGCACTACACAGTTCATTTTTTTTTTTTTAACTTAGCAAAGGCTAGTTCTGTTACTGACTATTACCTATTTTTTACAACTAAAATTTTAAAAATTGCTTTGGATTTTGCTGGAGCACAAAATATATTTAAGTGGAATACCTGATTTATTAAGACAGAGTGCAGAAACTAGTAAGTCTTCCAGCCTCAGCCTTTTTTTAATCATTGTGTTAAAAATAGATTGATAAGCTTGGCCTCAAAGGATTAATGCAGGGAAGAATCGTATATTCTCATTCTGTTTCCCCCCTGTTATCAGGCTGACCCTTTTCCTGAGTCATTCTGTATTTCCTTTTCCAGGATGCTTTATATTCAGAATCTTCAGATGTTGGTTGAATTAGTATCAGATTTCCCAAAGTAGATATTTTAACTTGTACGTGCTACACGTTTCTTTTTGAGGTCCAGGTTTACCTTTAACACGTGGTAATCTTATGTTATTTCACTTGCAGCGTTTTGGTTTTCATATAGTAGCTGAAATTGTACGTACAATGGTCTGGTCTGCCGCTTTGCCTTATTTTGGCATGCAAGCTTTCCACAGGGGCGTGCTTTGCATGTAGGAAGAAGTGATTTTAATTTGGCGAATGCTGAATACAAATACAGTCTGAGATTGCACAAGAGCTGTGCCCTCTTGTGTTCACTTGGAAAAGCAACCAAAGAATAAGGAAAATAAAGCAAGCCTACTGAAATTAAGTTGGTAGGAGATGATATATCATGCATCCTCTGTCTCGGATCCCTGCAAGAGCCTCAAGCTATGGAAACAGCGCATTCTAGGATTCCAGAATTTGATGATTTCTCTTCTTCCCTGTCCTGGGCAGTACAAGTTATATCACTTTCATATAATTTTAAAGGAAAAGAAGGCAAAGTGTAAGAGCACGAAAGAGTAGAGTGCAGTAATAGGTAGAAAGAGTAAATATGTGCAAAATCGTAATTGGGTCAATTTCCCACTCCAAAAAAGTAACATGCAGTAATAGAAGTTTTGCAAACTAAACCTTCCTAATCATGTTCTGTCAGGTTTTTAGAAGGTGATTTGGTATGCTTTGTGCTTGGCCAGTGAAATTATTTGATGATATGAAAGCATTCTGTTAATTAAATCCATATTGTATTGTAAGTTAGCAGCGATGGGTATAAAACCAAAATGCAGTGAATGATGAGTTCAGCTTGTTTTTGGTGGGGCTGTAGGTATTTCTGACTTGTCTCCATTAGGCTAAAATCAGCAACATAACAACTGTAGATTGTTTTCATGTTCATCAAAATTCCAGTTTAGTTTATTCACAGTTGCAGTGGAATATACTTATATACAGATTTTCACCATGCACTTTTAAATACTAATTTTAAATTGATGTGTCTACTGTGCACCTTCTTCCGTGGTTTTTAGGTTTATTTCCTGTAGAGAACTGCAATATATGTAAGTCATATCTTAAGTTGACCTCTTCTTTTGCATGGAAATTATATTTTGGTTTGCATGAAGTGTCATAATTTCTGAAACAGTATTGTTATATTTTGTGAGCAGGAAGTTTTTCACTTGTGATTTTTGTGAGAATTATGATTACAGCAGGGTTTTTTTGTGGATCTTGTGACATTGCTGGATAGCTATAAAACAGTGTCATTTTATATGTAATACTTATAACAGCTCAGTAAGGGCTTGTTTATTGCAGATCAGTTGTTGCCGTGCTGGTTTGTGGTGCTGTGGGAGGGAATCAGTCTGGAAAAGAAACGGGGGTTTGCTTTATTGGGATTATGATCCGTAAAACTGGAGTGGCTCAAACATGATTTTAGGTGTCATTAGAAATCAGAAACAGCCAATTTGGCTAAGTCTTTGCGAACGTTTTGCCAAGTCTAATCTGAGTTTCTTGTCAGCCTGACTAATTTCAGAGGTTTTCTTTTGCAGGAAATTGCATTGTATACTCGCCTTGTAGGGACTTGGACCCAGATAGAGAATGTGCGTATGAAATGAGATCATTTGCTGGCTTGGAATGAATATTGTTTCCTAGCTTAGGTTGGTACTCTGGTAAAAACTGAGATGTAGGTTAATTAAAGAACAGATAAATCTTGACATCTGAGTGAACTGTCAAACACTATGGAGGATAAGATTTTATTTTAAGGAAGAGAGAGGCTTTTGAATTAAACATGTCAAACTTTTAGATACTTTTATAAAAAGTGAAAAATATATATACCTGAGAGGTTAAAAAATCATGTCCAGATTGATAATGTGTATATTTGAGCTGTGTTTATATGAAAACATTTTCCTATTTGGAGTATAACTGATGGCTCAATGTGTAAAAATCCTTATTCAGGAATAAGAATAGAAACCCAGATGGCATAAATCTGATCATTCGCTTTATTAACGATACCCAGGACAAATGAAATAGCTGCAGCAAGAAGAGAACGAGTTTTTAATAGGCTTACCCCTTTTCTCTCATCTTGGCTGGTGTAACATATGTAGTCAGGTCAAAAGAAAGCTATTTGCTTCATGTTTATTTTCTTCACTTGTGGGACAGCTTTGCTGTATCTTATTAAAGTGGGAGCCCAGCTCTGAGAAAATCAGTGTGTTTAATGGAATACTGTGCAGACCAAATCCTTACGGATGATACTTGTAGATCACACGTGCTGTAGCAAAGCCACCAAAAAACCCAAATACTTGAGGTCATTGGTGGAAACATCCACTGTGGTTTAATGCCAAGGATATGCTGAGGATAAATCACTTGTGATCTTTGCTTTTGTAACTGAAAGCAAAAGCTAGTTTGAGGCATTTGTTTCCTACCAAAGCCTGGAAACGATAAGGTTTTGGAAACATGAGTTCAGTGTAGGGCATTGTTTCAGCTCTGTGTGTAACCTGGTCTGTGCTAAGGACGGGTCTGTGCTATCTATCTGTTTATATCACGAGTTTATACTATTGTTTTGTGGCATATTGCCTTGGAGACTGAGGTAATGACAGGCCTCAGTTTAGAATTGCAATTATTTATGTGTAACCTGTTCATAAGCTGTATCTCATCTGAGACTTCAGGACATCCCTACTCGCTCACGATGTGGGAGGAGACCCA